>NW_009206465.1:3901-4202 GCF_000690835.1 Fulmarus glacialis | reverse complement strand
GCGGGGAGCCGAGCCCGCGCCCAGACCCGGCGATTCGGGTCGCGACGACGGCGATTCATCCCTCCTCGGCCAGGCGGATCGCCAACCCGGCGCGAGACGCCGTGACCGAGGCAGCCGCCGCAAAGGGAGGATGGCGAGGCAGCGGGACGCTCACCTTTATCCTGAGCTTGATCGGCGACGTCCACTCGTATTCTCCTGTTCCCTAGGGACTGAAAACAACAGCGAGAAATCGGCCGTGCGGCCTGAAGACGTGCAGAGGGGCGGGAGGCGCCGATGGCAGGCGGATGGCCGAGCCAAGAGA
>NW_009206465.1:2419-3232 GCF_000690835.1 Fulmarus glacialis | reverse complement strand
GATGGGGGGGGACATTCGGGACAGTCCTGCTCCCTCGGGGGTGGGACTCACCTCTTCATTGAGGCTCAGAGCCTGGAACAAGGAGTCTATGTCTTCAAACTCGGCATAACCAAAACCTTTCAACCTCTCCGGATTGGTAGGCTCCCGTGGCAAACGTACAGCACTTATCTGCAGTCAGAGAGAAGGGGAAAGCTCTCGTTAAGATTATTCCTTCCCGGTGTTAATACGACGGGCAAGGATCGAGTTATCTGAGACCCCGCAACTCGCTGCCGTCGAGGGACTGAACAAATCCTCTCAAGGATGAGGAGGGAGGTTTAACTCCCCCTTCGAACACACAACACTAAAAGTGCCACCGACGCTCGTTCGGAGGGAGGAATTTGGCACCGGCAAGAGGTTTCCAGCTGCAGATCTCCAGTAGCTGCAGCAGGAACTGATCCGAAGGGCCAGGAGAGCTCTGCTCAGCGGGCGGTAGCTGCTCTCTGCCCCAAGAAGGAGGCTCCAACCCCACGGCCGCGGGCTCCCGCAGCCGTCCCTCTGCCTCCCGCCCGCTGGCAGAGCTCGTCCCGGGCTCCCGAGGAAAAACCCTGTCGAAAACCAGTTTCGGACCTGTTCAACCAAGACTTTTTGCGTTCAACGCGAGTCCTCGGGCTGCGAGGGCTTTGCTAGGTTAGACGTCGCGTGTCGTACGTCACGCTCGAAGCCCTCGGCATCGCTTCCAGGCCCTATCAGACGTCCCGCTGCGCTAACGCCTTCTACAACCTCTCCTCGCCGGATTTAGGTTCCCAAAGCGCGGCGGCTCGGGGGTCACTCCCC
>NW_009206465.1:504-2377 GCF_000690835.1 Fulmarus glacialis | reverse complement strand
ACAGATCGGTGTCAAACGTGCCCCGGCTGGAGGACCCGCCGCCGGGAGAGGCTGGGAAGGGAGAACGAGCGACGGATGCGGAGGAAATGATTTCTGCAAGGGCGAGGGCCGCCATCGTGCTTTGCTTCTTAATTCTCCTGCGGAGCGCTGACCCCTCTGCCTAGATCTGGCCGGGGCCGCAGCCTCTCAGCCCCCTCCTCCTCCTCCTCCTCTACAGGGGTTTCACCCACGTTATTACCCTCTCGGGGGGCGCGGATGCCGCCTCAGGAAGCACGAGAGGTTAGAAAAACAAGCTGAAACGAAAAGATGAAGGTAAGCAGGGTGGCTCTGCCCACGGGGAGCTATCTGCTGCCATCAGCACGGCTCGCTGACCCACGGGGAAACGTGGCTGCGTCTCCCAGGCTGACCTTCTGGGAGGGAAGCGGCCATTTCCCATCGCTGCTCGCTGTCCCTCCTTCGCCCTCCCTGCCTTCTCCCTGAATAACCCAAGGGTTCCAACGCTCTTAAAGCTGGGAAAAAAGAATATTGTCGTGGCAGTCGCAGGCTCCCCGGGAGCGTCTCCTGCTCTCGGCTACAGGGAAGGACGTATCTTGAGCGAGCTCCAGCTGGGAAACCCCCTCTCGAGAGGACCGGACCCGGCGGAGGCTGAACCGGAGCCCATCAGCAAAGTCTGTGGTGCCTCCGTGAAATTACAGTTAGGAAAGGGCAGAAAATGCCAGACAGGCAGAGGAGGAGGCGGAAAGAAAGTGAGAAACAGCAAAGGGAATACAGATTCCAGAGGAGGAGGAGGAGCTGCAGGTGCTGGAGCAGGTAACAGCAATAGGAAGTCTATTTTAATGGGTAATAAATCTGGTTTTCCCCAAGTCAAGACTGTTTTGCCTGTGACTAATTGGCAAGCGATCTCTGCGTCTTTACTGCGACCCACAAACTTTCTCATCCTATTTCCTCCCCCTGCCCCGCTGAGGGGGAGCGAGTGAGCAGCTGGGTGGGCGTTCGGCACCAGCTGGGCACCCAAAAACACCCCAAGATCCAGCCCAACCTCCTGCTTCAACGGGAGAAACACCAGCCGCCTGCTTTGAAAGGGTTCTTGCTCCCTCGCCACCACAGCGGGAACGGCCGTTTGCTTGCTGGTAGTCGAGCGACTCACCTGAGATCAAGCAATCCGTCCGGAAACGGCCGCTCACAACCAGCTCCGGACACAAACACACCTGCCGGAGCCGGGAGCTGCCTCGGCCGATCCGCAGCGGAGCAGGAACCAACGCATGGAGCCGGCGGAGCGCCAACGGGGATTGCAGCACCCAAAAATCACGGTCTTTACGGCCCACGTTACCCCCAGCACCGCCCTGCCCCGCGGCCCAGACCGGGCTCCGAGCCGTTACTCACGTTGAGTCCTCTGAAGAAATCCTTGATGGATTCTTCCGTCACGTCATAGGGCAGGTTTCCCAGAAAGGCGGTGTAGGGGGGGGATTTCGGGAGGCGGCTTCTGTCTATGTTGGGTTCCCGAGCAGCCCGCGGGGCGGTGGGCAGGATGGAGCGGTCGATCGGAGGGGCCCGGTACACGTCGTCATCGTTACTGTGCCAAGTGGTAGAAACTGAAGAGAGAAATTCAGCAAATCACCCAAAAACCACTCAACTAGAGACCGGTGACTGCCATCGTCCTCGCCGACAGCGGCATTTGCATTACGGCGGAGGAGCTACGTGTTAAAGCCCTGAAATTCATCCGGCCGAGCTGCTCGACCCGGCACGAAAGAAGCTGCCCCGAGAGGCACCAGCAGCCCCCAAGGAGAAACCGAGGCAGGCGAAAACCGCAAGGGAGAGCGGCTCTTCAGTCCGGTGACCCGTTTAACAAAGCATTAAACCTTCCCGGGGTTAA
>NW_009206465.1:0-207 GCF_000690835.1 Fulmarus glacialis | reverse complement strand
AACAGCCACCAAATTTCGCAATGTTTGGGTGTGTCGTTCCGGGTCGCCGGCTGTTCAAGGGTACGGCAAAGCCGGAGCTGGCGTGGTTACCACCACCTCCCACCCGGTTTTTGGCCCCCCCACAGCGGTGAAAGAAGGATCTGCGGACAAACTGCCTCCGCATCCCTCAAAGCCCGGGAGGAAGCCAGAAGCAGAGCGCTTCTTCCT
>NW_009206464.1:2098-3402 GCF_000690835.1 Fulmarus glacialis | reverse complement strand
TCCTCCCTCCCCACCTGCAGCCGCCGCAGCAGAATAAAGATAAATAAAAATGAAATCGCCACATTTTTCAAATCCATCTGTCAAAGCGAACCCGTGCAATCCAGCCTCGTGCAGCCCCGCGCTGACGCTGCCATCCAACGCCGGGCAGAGCCATCTCTCGCCAGCCCCCCGCACGCCCAGCGCCGCTGCACCAGACACCCTCAGCCAGCACCTGAGCCGCGCCAGCGCCACACACGCTGCCCACAGTGATGCATGAGGCCACGGGCCGTTTGCAATGATTTATTGTGGTATCACCCAGATGAAGGGAGGAGGACGTGGAGCAGCATCGCTCCCCTCCCGGCGCGAGCAGCACACAGGAGGAGGTCGGGGCGCGGGGCTGTCCTGCAGTGGGGATGCTGAGGGAAGCGGGGCCACCTCTGCCCCCCCGAACCGCCTGCGGTGAACCAGCTCAACCCCTCCAAACCTCATAAGGTCCCAGCTCAAGCTCTTCTTCTGGTGCCTGAAGACAGACCAGGCAGCAGGTCTGCGACCGCTCGGAGAGCTCCGAAACCAGGACTCAGGGGGACAGATTCAGTGTCTCCCCACTGCTCCCCAACTTGTGACACCTCCTCAGTACTTGGGCACTTGCAAAGATACTTCAGAGCCCGTGTGCGAGCAAGGGTCAGGCTGGGGGTGCCTGAGGGAACACAGTGCACTTCATTAAAATAATTGGTTTAACATAGACAGAAAGAGGAGAGCAGAGAGGCGAAGGTGAGCGCTGCTCCCCGTGTTCAGCGGTGGCTGCTGGAGCGTGGGAGATCGGCCCCGACAGCCACAGCGATGGACGAGTGTGCAAATGCAGATTTACCCAACACAGCAAGCGTGCATCCTCAACTCAACGCTGCATTCCTCTTCGCAGCCTGCTCACAGCTTCTGCTGTGGATCCACGTGATGAAGCTGGGAATGCTCTTGCTCTGGGCAAGAAGGCCAAGCACCACGCAGGCAGCACCGACAGCAGCGCTGCAACGCTGCGGAGCACGGGGCACCACGAGCGGCTCGCGGTCCCGCTCCAGCCCCCAGGCCCGGAAGCAGCAGGGGCTCTGCCTGGCACTGCCATCGTGTGCCGGAGCATCGCCGGCACTCCCGCTGCCCGGGCACTGCGCTTGCACCCCCGAGGAGAGGGGGGCACTGCTCCATGGCTGGCATGGCGGTCGCTAGCATACGGAGGCTCTGCAAGGCTCCTGCCAGGGAAAGCTCGTGCATTTTACCACCACTGAGAAACTTCTGTGTTCCTGAAATATCATCTTCCCCCGGGCAACTTCATG
>NW_009206464.1:1481-1995 GCF_000690835.1 Fulmarus glacialis | reverse complement strand
GGCTCGATACCCAGACCAGGAGTGAGCACTTAACATGGGTGACCACTTCAAGCCTAGCGTGAAGCAGGCTGTGCGGGTGGAAAAGGGATTAAAAAAATTTCTGAGACCTGGTCTAGAGATAAGCTGCCATTTCTGGAGTCCTCTTGGCTTTTTATGGTCCCTGGAGCAGCACCTCTGCAGGAAAAGGCACTTGGAGAATTTAAAGCCCCACGGGAGCCTAGCTGGACACGGACAGACCACCTGGGCCTGGGCCAGGGCCGGCAAACAGATTCTCACTATATTTTCTGTGGCAGATGCCATATTTCTGCCATGGCAGAACCAACACTGCGCACGGAAGATACATCCCAGCCAGCGATACCTTGGTAACCTTGGTGGTAAACAGCATCCCCTGCCTCACTGTGCAAGCTCCAGCCCCCCCTGCAGCTCCCTGGGTGCTGTGTTCATTTACGGGGGTCTCAGGGAGGGGTACGGAGGAGCGACACAACATGCTCCGGCAGCACGGACCGCACGGCAC
>NW_009206464.1:563-884 GCF_000690835.1 Fulmarus glacialis | reverse complement strand
GGTATTTTCCCGCCATGATGCATGCTTCCCTCTACAGGAACAGGGGACGACGAGGCAGGACTTTGCCTGACGAAGTGTCCCGGTGGCTGCGCAGCAGGAGCAGGGCGTGATAGATCATAGGAATAAAACCAGGAGAAGGTGAGACAAGCAATCGGCGGAGCCCGGCTGTAAATCTCGGTGCCGATGGGGCTGGAGATGAGCTGGCTGGCTTTCGGGGCGGGGGCGGGCAGCAGAGAGAAGAGGGTGATAACAAGAGCCGTGAGCGGTGCCGGATCCTGCATCCCGGCTGATGCAGAGGCCTCGCTGTCAGGGAGACACAGC
>NW_009206464.1:0-210 GCF_000690835.1 Fulmarus glacialis | reverse complement strand
GGCGGGGCCCTTCCGTTTAAACCCCGGCAGCGGCACCAGCGAGGAGAAACGGGCAGATGCGGGGAAGCCCAGGCTGCGGGACGGGCTGAGGGGACGGGTTGGGGCGTGTGTGCACACCCGGGGACAGGAGCCGGGGGCAGGCAGGGCTGGCCCTGCTCTCCTGCAGGAAAGCTCGGCGTACGGCAGCGCGTGCGCCTCTCCCCTGGCGTG
>NW_009206463.1:5703-8783 GCF_000690835.1 Fulmarus glacialis | reverse complement strand
TTTCTCCCACGATTTGCTTTTGTCTGTGTCCAGCCAGTTCCACTGTGTGTGGCAGAGAGATCTGCGGGCGGGCTGAGCCGGGAGCAGCCCTGGGAAGGGTCGGGACATGCAGAGAGGGAGAAGGAGGAGGGAGGAATTGCTGACGCGGAGAAGGCAGCAGAAAGGTGTTTTCTGCCAGGGCTGCCTTCCCACGGACCCTGCTGCGGGAGGAGGTTGCTGTGAACACGATGAGCCTTTCGCAATGAGTCTGGTGACTGTGGTACAGTGAGGAAATGCTCCTGGCATGCAGAGGGATGCAGGAGCCATGCATTGCCGTCCTTGTGTCTTGCAGTCCTAGGGCTGAGCCCAAAACTGTTGCTCAAGAGTCTGGGAGCGTGTCCGAGCTGCTGTCCTGCAGGGTCTCCTGGGATGCCCATGCCCTGTGTGGACACGGCACTATCCCCGCAAGAAGAAATGCAGCGGGGGCCGAGCCCCTGCGGCTGCCTCAGCCGTGTGCCGGCTCTGGCCCCAGCCAAGCAGGCTGCCTGCGGCTCCGCTTCTCGCTGGGAAAATGCTGGGAAAGAGCGAGACGAGCGGGTTGTTGCATCAGGGCACCGCTCCCCGGGGGACCCTGGGGATGCCTGGGTGACAGCGTGTCTGCCCTCCCCTCGGAGGACAGGCTTGCACTGTATTTAGCCCTTTTCCACCATTCCCAGCTCTCCAGCGCCGCTGGATAAAGAGTTCCCTGTTTCGGTTACAGCTGATCAGACCCAGACTCTTGCAGAGACACAAATGGGCTGTTGCGGTGCTTGAACACGAGGGAAGCTGACGAGGGAGCTTTGCTGGCTCCTTTTTGTTATTTTTAGTTTGCCCTCCTTGTTCTGCTCCAATGTGCAGGTTTCTCAGGCTGGGTGGGGGCATTTTTTCAGCCTGGGTGCTGCAGGGATGGTGGGTATTGGGGGTCCCAGTGGAAAAGCTGCGAAGGGAGCTAGCAGGGTTATGGGCAACAGGCTGGAAAGGATCCCTGGTCCAGCCATCTAGTCTTCCCCTCTCCGCCCAAAGGTAAAAGCTTCCTTTATCCCTCCCAGCCCCTCCACAGGAGCAGGGGTTCCCGATGCATCGGTGATAACTATCCAGAGCCAGCTCTCCGCATGTCTAACTGCTGCAAGAGGAGGCAGGGAGGGTAGGAGGCACCCAAGGGAGAGCGTCGGGACTTCTGCCCGTGACAAATCCCCCCGTGACCTTTACATAGCTCACTCTTGCCTCAGAGGTTGCGATTTTTGCCTGCACCAGTCGCGGGGCTGGCAGTGAGCACTGCTTGGGAGCTGTGGGTCAGTGAGATGCAGTGCAGATAAACTATTTGGAAAGCAAATGCCAGTGGCATTTGGGGCTGGAATTTCCAGCTGTTGTGCCGAATTTTTGTCAATTGTAATGGGATGACTGAGGGAGCAGCTGCCTCTTTCTGGGAAAGACCTTGGGCGAGCATCTGTTGGGTGCCTTGGTCTTGCACCCAGGCCAAGCTGCTTAGCCCAGTCCACAGCTCAGGAGGTGTCAGAACTGTTTTTGTCCATGAATCGAGCCTTTTCTCCACACCAGGTGGTCGGTTTCCTGAATGCATTCATTGCTTCATGACATAAATTTATTCCAGTTGCATGGATTCCTTGTGGATACACGGGATCCGAGCTGTGCTGTCCATCGGGAAGTGGTGAGAAAGGTCGAGTGGAGGCATTTGCAGAGCAGGCGCTGTGCCGTGGCTCTGGCCGCGGATTCGGCAGCCAGTGCTCGTGCAGAATCAGGGTGTGGGATTTTGAAATCTGGCTTCTTGCATTCATGCCAGTAAATTCAACTGCATGAAACTGGATGGAGAACAGACTGCCGACTGTGTCGGGTCCAGGGAGAGCTGGCTTTGAACCTTCCAGCGTGTTGGAGGCAATTGTAAAGCTTGTGGTGGCCTCAGGCTTCTTGCAAAAAGCCCGGCTGTGACCCTGTTGGGGACGTTATTCTGGATGCAGGGCTGTTGTGGGGACTGCTGGCTGTGAGCTGGCTTCCTGCAGATTGCTTGGAAGTGGGTCCTGCTTTCCCTGAGCAGGCTGGGGAGCGGGGGGCAGAGCCTCCGTGGGGAGTTGCAGCTTTGCAGTGAGAGGCTGGTGGGGACCGGCAGCGGAGAAGGGTCGTGGCAGCGCTGGCTCTGCCTGGCTGCGATGGGCAGAGGGGCTGTGGTAGTCCCCAGGGGGACGTGGCAGTGGGTTGCAGGCAGCAGAGCGGATAAAAGGGGCCACATCTGCCTCCTGACACTTTCCTCCTGTGCTGACAAATGCCACATGATGCTGCTGCTCTCCAGCCTGAATTTCTGGGTCGCTGACTATTTCTGCTATATGCCGAGTCCTTAAACATCTGCAGCATTAAAGCCTCGTGCAGAGGGGATGGTGCAGGCTGTGTGGGGCCAGGTTGTTCCTGGAAGAGCTGAGAGCTCCGCCACTGCCCGACACCGAGGTGACAGCTCTGCCCTGTCCCCCACCCTCCCTGTGACATTGCCTGGGGTGACCCGAGCTGAGCATCTCTCTGTGAGAGGAGGGAGCCGAACGCCCGGATCGCAGCGTGTACTGGCTGGGATATCGTGTCTCAGCTGCCTCCTCCCCTCTGCAACAGGCCAAACGCAGACCTCGGCCCCCGCCGCTCCCCCGAGTGTTGTGGGTGTTAAAATCCAGGTCTGAGTTTTGGAGCTGAGGCAAAATCCAATGGAAAGGTCTGGGGCAAGGTGGGGGGAGAGCCAAGTGCAAGGAGAGATGTGGCTGGGAAAGGAGCGGGGTGCTGCAGGGCCAGGGAGGGGACAGCACGTAGAGCAGCTCCCTGTCACGAATTTGTCTGTTCTCTGCAGCCCGCCGTTGAATCTGAACTCTTACAACACAGAAGCACGCACGTACATCCCCGAAGGGGACTTACTGCAGCACTGCTGAGCTGAATATCTGGCAGCATTCGGGCCCCATTGCTCTTCCCCTGTTCCTCCCTTCCCCCAGCAAGATGCCAGAGCTCTGATTGAAAACAGCAGGCATGTGAGGCTTGTAGGGTTAAACAGAGCCAGATGGGAGCGGAGCGAGACA
>NW_009206463.1:4151-5672 GCF_000690835.1 Fulmarus glacialis | reverse complement strand
ACAGGCTGGGGCGGGAGGGGGGGCAACAACAGGATCTTTTCTTGGAGAAAGTCAATTACTCGGAGCCCCAGGAATTCGTGGGATCACTTCAAAGGGAGCCGGACCGGCGCAGTCCTGGGAGCAGTGGCCCATCGAGGGGCCCTAAGGGCATCCCTGGGTGGGATGCGGCCCCGGGGGGAAGCTGTAAGCAAAAGGGGGTTGGTGTGGCAGGGGGCTACCCCAGCAGTGTTGGTCTGTGCTGCTTGCTGGTGGGATGAGGGCTGGGGACGTTTCCCTGCTGCTGCCCAAAGGCAAACGCGATGTGCCCGGCTCAGCCCTGCCTGTTTGCGGCTCCCACCGGGCACGCTGAGCTGAGCGGGGCTGGCTGCGCCCGCGCTGCCAGTGACCCCCCAGGCATGACAGCAGCTGCGAGCTCAACTCCGTCACGTTGCATGGGAGAGAGCAACGAGCCGGGAGAGCCTGATTTCTCTCCAGTATCACCAAAGATTTCTGCCCCACGCCCCCATCCCAGCAGCACTGGCTCCCGCGGCAGACGCTCCGTTTCCCCAGGAGATCCATCTTCCTCCGAGTCTCCTCATCTTCCTCCCCGTCTCATCTCATTCGATTCTCTTTCCCACCCTGCCTCTGCCGAGCTCCTCCATCTGCCTTGCTGTGCATCCAGCTCAGCTCTGTTCCTGCTGGGGTGACAAATGCTGCCGGGAAAAGCCTGGCGAGCACCCCGAGGTATCTGCTGCCTGCCCAGGAAGCCCACAGCCTGGCCTGCTCCAGCTGGCCCTGGGGAGTGTCGGAGCATCCAAAGCACCTTCTACATGGGGCTTTCTGGGGAGCTCGTCTGCAACAAGCTGGATCCCTCCATCCTCCAAGGCATCAGCTGGAGAGCTACCAGCAACAGTCTTGCAGGGACGATTGCTGCTGTTCCAGGCAGCAGCAGGGAGGGCAGAGATGGGACAGGCAGCCTTCATGGGCTTGATAATGACCCAGAGAAGAGGGAGAGGTGGTTTGTGTAAGGTGTTGGGCTGGTGTCCAGGAGAGGCCCTCTGGCTAGGGGGGCCTCGCCTGATCCCTCCAGATCTCCCACTTTTACTGGGACTCTCCCCAAATAACGATCCCAGCCCCGCACCCTGCGGTGGGAACGGAGCTGATGGATCGGTTATTTGGGCAGCGCAGGGAGCTGTATAGCCAAACGCCTTTAGTGTCGCCCATGCGTAATTTTGCAAATGTCCTTTTTATCGCATGGCCTTGAAAATGGGCTGTCCTGCATTAAATCCTTGTCCCTGAAGCACAGGACCATCCATCTTTGCTGCCCCACTAACTGCCGCTGGCCTCCCAATACTGTTGCTCCGCCAATTTGCTACTGAATTATTGATTTTTTGGCTCAAATGCAAAATTAAGCCTAATCCATCAAGGGCTCTGACGGGGCAATCCATCCTTTGGGGAGAGGGCACAGTGGTGTTGGGACTCCTGGGAGGGTCCAGGCTCTGCGAGGCAGTGCTGGTGGTGATGTGCGGGGAAAAAAAAAAA
>NW_009206463.1:0-4116 GCF_000690835.1 Fulmarus glacialis | reverse complement strand
CGCAATGGCGTAAAGCTGAGCCAGAGAGAGGGGGGATCTCAGTGACTCATGCTCTGGAGAGGGGTTGGATTTAAAGATAACTTCCAAGGGGAAGGAGAGAAAATAGCAGGTTACTGGCAGGGATGTGGGGTAAATTCCTGCCTGTCAGAGACTGCAGTGATGGGGGAGATGGGAGATGATGCGGTACCTAAATCGGGTGCTTCCTAACCCACCTCTTCTTGCTGCCTCCCTCAGGGAAACATCTGGACCATGAAGGTGGCCTTCAGATTGCTTCTCCCACTTGTTCTTGTGCTGATCTCAGAGGTGAGCGGGCAGCGGAGGAAACCTCCCCGGAAACCCACCCGCCCGCCTCCCGAGTTTGTTGAACCCGTCGAGCCCACAGAGCTGCCCCCGCCGCTGCCGCCGGGTCCCCCCTCCATCTTCCCCGACTGCCCCCGAGAATGCTACTGCCCCCCAGACTTCCCCTCCGCCCTCTACTGTGACAGCCGCAACCTGCGGAAGGTCCCCATCATCCCGTCCCGCATCCACTACCTCTACCTCCAGAACAACTTCATCGACGACCTCCCAGAGGAATCCTTCAGGAACGCCACGGGGCTGAAATGGGTCAACCTAGACAATAACCGCATCCGGAAGGTGGACAGGCGAGTCCTGGAGAAGCTGGAAAACCTCATCTTCCTCTACATGGAGAAGAACCAGCTCAAGGAGGTGCCTGCCTTCCTGCCGCCCAACCTGGAGCAGCTGCGTCTGAGCAGGAACCAGATCTCCAAGATCCCTGCTGGGGTCTTCAACAAGCTGGAGAACCTGGTGCTCTTGGACCTGCACCACAACAAGCTAAGCGATGGGGTCTTCAACAAAAACACCTTCAAGGGACTCAAGAACCTCATGCAACTCAACCTTGCCCACAACATCCTAAGGAAAATGCCCCCCGGGGTGCCCAGTGCCATCCACCAGCTCTTCCTGGACAGGAACAACATTGAAGACATCCCCAGCGACTACTTCAAGGAGTTCCCCAACCTGGCGTTCATCCGGCTCAACTACAACCAGATCTCTGACAAGGGGCTGCCCAAGAACTCCTTCAACCTCACCAACTTGCTGGTGTTGCACCTGGCCCACAACAAGCTTACCAACGTCCCTTTCATCAGCTCCAAGCTGGAGCATCTCTACCTGAATAACAACTCCATTGAAAGTGAGTTGCACTGGCTGGTCGGGAGGCCGCGACGAGGTCTGGGGGGGAACAGATGGGCTTGGGGATGGCAAATGTTTTATTGAAAAAGGGCATTTTTCACCCAGTGGGATGTGAACTCTTCTTCAAAGGGAAGTGCAGGGGTGAGATGAGCTGGGGACTCTTTGTAGGTGAACAAGGCTCTAAGAAGGATGGATTTGCACGTGGGGAAGGATGGCCTCAGGATTAGGGTGGTAGCTGAGGAGCAGGGCTAAATTCCCCCCGGTGCTGCAAGGCTTTTCTTGTTCGTTGTCATGGGCAGCTCTTCTTTGGGGCCACCTGCCATCTAAATAGTTACTTCCCCAGCAGGGCTCAGAAATAGGGATATTTAAAAAAGAGAGTCTGTACACATATTTTAAGAACAGATGCCAAATACGCAGTCAAGATGGTTAGAAATAACCCAGCTTAGCTCTCAAGCTGAGCCTCGCAGAGGAAGGAACAGGGAGAACAAGGCTGCGATGGAGGTTGCCTTGGCAAACCATCCGGGGCAGTTTCACACCGTTCCAGGCAAAGCACTGCAATTTCATGGGAGAAGTGCTGGCCTGTGAAATGTGTAAGCATCGCTAGCACATTCTAGAAGAAGACAGAGACCCATTCCTGGTCATCCCAGATAACAGCAGATGTTTCTGCTATTAGAGGTCCAGCAACCTGCTGTCCTTGCTATCTGCGGGGAAGCAAGAATGCGGTGCTCCTGCCAGAAACCCTCCATGTGCACCGGGAAAAGCGTGCTGGGCCCTTCTATTTCTGGCTGCGATGGAGTGTATGGGGGCTGCAGGACCCACCCAGGACATTACTCGGCTGTGAAGCAGCCGCCGGGCAGGACGCTGGTCCCCACAAGCGGTGTGACACAAGCGCTTCCATGCTGCGGTGTTTATTGTGCAGTGATGGTGTGTGGCTTTACATGTAAGAGTGGTCCGCTGCCAAAGAGGAGTTGTAAAATCACAGAGCAGCTTTAGCGGGCCGGCTCCTGCCCTTGGACATTAGGAAAAACTTCTTTACTGAAAGAGTGGCCAGGCCTTGGAACAGGCTGCCCAGGGAAGTGGTGGAGTCACCATCCCTGGAAGTATTTAAAAGACGTGTAGATGAGGCGCTTAGGGACATGGTTTAGGGGGCATGGTGGGGTTGGGCTGACAGTTGGACTCGATGATCTTAGAGGTCTTTTCCAACCTTAGTGATTCTATGATTCAAACAGGGCACTGAACATGAGCCAGGAAGGGACGAGCAAGAAAGCCGCTCTCTGCAGGCGAGCACTAATAGCGTTACGGCATGTGATGCCAGGGAGAGGGACAAAACGCTCAGAAAGCCACATCCCTTCTCTCAGGGGGTCACCGGAGACGGTTCCCAGGGAATAATGACACAGTGATGAATATCTGGTTCAAATGCCGGTTAATCTGCATTTTATTTAAACAACACCAAACTGGAGCCAAAGGGGACCCTGGGGCAAAGGTGGTGACTGCTGCTGGCTTTACATACACCAGTACCCAGGTCCTGCTGGGGCTTTCCATGGAGAGATGCCCGCGTGGCCATGCACATCATGTCCCAGCTCTTATTTTTGCCTATTTTACCCAGCTTTTATAAGGTTTCAGTCCCTGGAGTTGGGTATCAACATAAGAATCCCCGGGTTTATTTTCCGTAACACAGGCCCTGGGGTGGAGAGAAACACGTGAAAATCCAGAAGCGAGCAATGAGCCGGTTATTGACGTTATCTTCAGCGAAACGGTGCTAGAGCAATGTTTCCTTGATGTTTTTTTGAAGGCTTAGGGCTGGCTCAGCAGGTTTCATGTTTGAAATAATCCCTTTTCTCTCTCAAATGACACTGCATCCCCCACCGTGCTTTGGCTGAAGGTGACCTACTTCATTTCTGAACAAAAGCAAGATTTTCCTCTTACTGTGGCTGCGCCGTCTTCTGGGAGAGGCTGGGGATTCTCCCCTTCGGTAGCAAAGCAACCCCATTTTGGGGTTCAACAGGCAGGCAGGCAGGGAGGGGTGTCTCTAGCATCCCTCTCTGTCTTCCCTTTCCTCTAACCTGCATCCCGCTTTTCCTCTTCTCCCTGCAGAAATCAACGGGACGCAGATCTGCCCCACCTCGCTGATGTCCATCCAGGATTTCTCCCCCTCCGACCTGGACAGTGTGCCCCGGCTCCGGTACCTGCGGCTGGATGGGAACCTCCTGAAACCCCCCATCCCCTTGGACCTGATGATGTGTTTCCGTCTCCTGCAGTCCGTGGTTTTCTAGCCCTGCCCGGCAGCACGCCTCTCCCAGGACTTGGCTTTGCACAGAGACTCGACCCCCATCGGCGTTTGACACGTGGGACCCTCTTTGCCTCCCTCTCCCCCTGCTCACACCCCGCCTCCATCCCTCTCGCCTTTCCCCCTTTCCTCTCCTTCAGCGGCCGTGGACACGCGTGGCATGTGCATCCTTGGGTATCACTGTCTGCAGGACAGCACCGCCTCGCAGCAGCCATCCCAGGTCGCAGCATCAGCCCGGGGGGGCTGCCACGCTCGCCCCAGCGCTCGCCCCAGCTCCCTGCCTATGGGTCCTGCCTTCTCTGCCCTCACCCCAGCCCCGGAGCTGGCTCTGTCCCTGCCCTTCCACCTGGCAGAGTTTCAGGAGGTTGGATTCGGTTTTAGCCAAAAGCATCTCCGGATGGAGCTGACAAGGGAGCCCAGGGGCCACCTCGCTGCAGGACTTGGGTCATATCATTGCGCCGGGTGGCTGCACCTGGAGAGCCCGCGATGTCCCTGGGGAAAAATCCCCAGTGACGGAGGTGGAGCAGGGATGCCCTGGGCTGGTGTGCCGAGGGTGCAGACGGCCACCCTGCAGCCTTGGGGTGCGGGGTGATGCCAGCCTGGCGTATGGGTGGCGGGTGGCCGGGGGAGCAGGATCGGTGCAG
>NW_009206462.1:3934-5015 GCF_000690835.1 Fulmarus glacialis | reverse complement strand
CCATCAAGGCGGAATCGTTATTATTATGGTTCTTATTAGTCATAGTCATTTTCCCAGCGATACGTCTCACGTCCAGCTGTCTTCCCATCTATCTCTTAAATTTTGCGATGCCAATGCAAAACTGTTATGAAGACGGACTAGTCCAAGTGCCGCTTTACGCGGTACGGGAGCAGAACATGCGTGCAAAAATAAATATATATATTTTAAAATTAAAAGACAAATGAAAGAAAGGGTCATAGTTGGCTAAAAATGAATTGCGCAGTGCATAGAGGAGACAACAGATTAGAGAAGATAATGTTTTAGTTTAAGTGTTCCATCATTATTAATTCATTTGGTGCTCTTTATGATAATACCAATCATTTGGAATTCATTTGGTGTTTATGTGGATGTCATCTCAACTCCTGCAGAAATTCCAAAGTAATTCAGCATTAATGTGCTATTAAAAATTGTTACCAGCCGCTACCTTCATTACTTCACCAGCACAGACTAATCTTTCTTCCCTCATTCTCTAAATTCAAATTTCAGTGTTTATTTTGCTTTTATCTTTATTAGGGTTTTTAAATGTAATGCTTCTATTTAAAAATTCTCCTTATGCTACATGAGTGTTGTCTTTTTCTGACAGCATCAAAACTATGCAAATAAAGGAGGGAGATAATGGTGATTTTTCATTTTCTTACCTGCATTTGACTGAAAAACAACCAAAGAGGTTTCCGCTTATCATTTACAACAGTGAAGTTATCTTCACTGGTATTTATGTTTGTAGCAGATGACATCGCACCAAATCTGTATGAAATACCATCTGTACCACCGGGAGTTCTGTCTCTTTGGGGATAGTAGATGCCCCCGCGCCCCGGCCCTCCCGGGGCGCAGGGCACCCGGCAGGGACCACGGGGACCGAAAGGGCCACGCTGGCACCGACCACCCTTTTCTGGACTCACCCCACCAGTGGAGCATCCTTCTGCTTCCGACTGGGGAACGCTGGGACGGCGGCTGCAGTAATGGACCTTCTGGGTCCAAAACCCGTCGACAGAGGAAAAAAAGCTGCACTTACACGTAACGTTAAAAAAAAAAAAGCCCTGGA
>NW_009206462.1:633-3770 GCF_000690835.1 Fulmarus glacialis | reverse complement strand
CCCCCCCGCCGTGCCTGTCTCGCTGCGCAGCCCCCGTTGCACGCTCACGCACTACCTGTCCCCCGGACACCCGCTGCCTTGGCACGCAGGGCAGCGGCACCGAGGGGCACCGAGGCTCGGGCCGGTCCACCCCTGACAGCGCGACATTTGCCGCGCAACCAAACGACCCCCTTTTAATGCTGCTGCTTAGCAAATATTACTTGTTTGAAATTACAGACCACCGCAGCCCCGTGTGTATGTGAGCAAAGATACAGGGGGTGGGTATTATTCAGTGCTCTGTAGCCCGGAGAAAGTGGAGAATACAACATAAAGCTTGCATTCAATCACTTGAAACACACTTCTCATGGAAAGGAGACCCCCAGGTGACCGATGAAGCGAAGCCCATCAGCAGGGGCAGGTCCGTACCCGGGCAGCAGGGGTGGGACAAGGGAAACGGCGTGGGCTGGTCACACCGGGGCTGACACTGAATACACCGGGCCGGTGGCGGGGAAGGAGCCAGCACCCACCTGGCTGCTGGCCATGGAGGAGGGAGATGCCACCATCGTCCCCTGGCACCACCGGGTCCCGGCCGGGGCTGAGCATCCTCTGCCACTCACGCCGACCACGGAGCACAGCTTTACACGGGGAATAAAGCCCATCGCAGAGGAATTTTCCACTTAATCAAAATCCTGCGAAGAATATGAATGCGTATAGGTTAAAGGAACCTGGCAGCTCTTACTTGTCTGTCATGTCTTTAAGGATTGCCATTAAGTCATAAATGTGACAAAGATTAAAGAGTTTATTAATGTTATTAGAGAGTTGAGATAAAATGCTATGCCTTGCAGGGTCTCCCTCCCTCTCTCACTATTTAATGAAAACATTTTCATCACTTTCTGAATCTATTATACCAAATATTCATTTCAGGAGTCCTAGGATGATTTTATTTTAATTAGAAAAGATGTAGCAACCACCTGAAAGTAATACAGTTAAAACACCTCGCCACGGTTCCCCTTATCCCCGCTGCCGGAGTGAGCGTTTCTCCAGCTGCGCCGCAGCGGCGGAGCGAGCCCAGGGACGCCGAAGGGGCGCAGGGAAGTTTTGCGGCATGGCGGGACCGTCACTCCGGTCCCTCCCGGAGACCCTGGGAGCCAGCGGCGCTGGCCTGCCAATGGCTCCGTGCATCTCCAAAGGCCACCGCGGCAGTGGAGGTTAATGGGCGACGAGACCCACTGCATCCGCAGGTTGGACCGCGGGTATGTCCCCGGGGGGCAAGCGAGGGGTGGGAGCACCTTCTGCAAGCACAGGACACAAAATGAAGTCCTTGCCGGTGGAGAAAAGCAAGAGAATGAAAAGAAGCTTAAAAAAAAAAAGAAAAGAAAAAGGGAGGTTTGTGATGGGCTGCAAAAGGAGCGTTACCCTCTGCAAATCTACGGCAACTGTTCACAAAACCAGAAGAAAATAAGCAGCCAAAGTCCCTTCTTGGTGTGGCCGCTTTGAGTTCGGTGGGCAGTGCACCATGGCTGAGTTTGAATCCATGTTTAGAGCAGGTCCAGCCCTTGATGCTAAAGAGTGAAAATCGGTCACTTCTAAGCGGAGCCCAAACAGTTCCACTTTTCTACGTGAGCCTTCCCTTCCAGCTCAGGACTCTCTAACTGCGTTTGCAACGCAGGCAGCTCGCAGACGCTCTTTCTTTTAAACTTTCCAACTAACCCGATTGAATTTGTTAATTTATTCTGTAACCTGATTTACTGTTGATTTATTTTGGTGAGTAAGATATCCCAGCTTTAAGTTCCAATTAATTAAAGGGGAGGGCTTAATGTTTTTGCTACGCAATATCTTCATGCCACATTGTATTCCATTTTAACACCGCACTGAAGCATTCCCAAAGTTTATTGCCATGAACTAATACAAATCCATACATCTGCAAATTAATTTCATGCACACAAAAGATTGCTCTTTGCGAATGTACCTTTAAGCGGGGAAGATTGGCTATAGCAATCACCACTTGCTGCTTAGCAACAGCCATAGCATCACTTACGGCAGGTTTATCCCGAACAGCAATGTAAAACTCAGGGATGCGGCTGTCCACCCCGTGCCACCCACCCCCGCAAGTGCTGCTCAGCCCCGGGTTAACGGCTTGAGACCTTCCTGATGTTCTCTTTTTTTTTTGGGGGGGTGAGGGTTGTCCAATTTTAGGGATCTTAAAAACAATACAATAATCCTCGGCCATTGAATTAATTTTAAGAAGCAATCCAAAGCTCGGTGCTCGTTCTGACCGTGACGGCAATACCAACGCAAGACAACGTAAGCACGAATGCCCCTTCAGGCGGTGACTACATACTGCTAGCTCAGCATTTTGCACCGAAGACTTTTAAAAAATTTACACATAGTTTGTTGCAATCAACCCAAGATGAGAAGGGGAAAATCAGGTTATATTAAGACCATCCTGAGGGTATCCTGAGGCTGTTCTAGTCTTCCTGGAGCCCGGGAAAGCCCCTACAGCCAGAAGCTGTCAGCTCTCATCTCTATTCTTGCAACTAGCCGGCACTGCGACAAATGACCTCTGCAACGGTGCGCGTACCCCTGCGCCAGCCCGTCCGTCTGTCCATCCGCACCTCTGCGCCTCCTCCACCCCCTCCCCTCGGCACGCTGCGGGCCAAGAGCTCTCCCTTGGCCAAAAAAGTGGCAAGTAAATATTCTAACAGCATCCATTAGCCCTGCCTTTGGCAGCCCGTGGAGAGGAGCCCGCAGGCTCGGGCCCAGGTTTTAAAGCCATTACGCCGTATCTGTAGGCAAGGCTAATTCACAAAAGATGAATGCAGGGTTTGCAATCAAGGAAAAATTAGCATCTCAGCCAGCAGAGAGGGTGAACAGGCGAGCCAGCAACCTTGATTCTGTTTTTGGCAAAGCTGGCTGGCTTGGCAAACACAACGCTAATGAGATAAAGTGAAATACCAGGCAACGGGGCTGTTCTTTGAAGTAATTATCCTCCAGGGCAACAAGGAACAAGACGAAAAGGTTTTTAGAGACGTGGTGTGGATGCACAGGGAACATTATTTGCATTCCTGAAGTCGGCCCTCCGTTTGCAAGGCTGAGGTGTGCCGATGCCAAGCAGCCGGAGAAAGGGCAGCAGCGGTGGAACCGCAAGACACTACGGC
>NW_009206462.1:0-560 GCF_000690835.1 Fulmarus glacialis | reverse complement strand
AAATGCCCGTCCAGGCAACCGCGCCGTACCCAGCGTACCGACCCACCGACAGAGGCTTCACTGCAAACATTTAACTTTCAAAAATCCAGATCAGTTTAAGGGGTAGAGCAGGGGGCCAGAGGCAAGGGGAAGGATGAAATAACGCACCGTCAAATCTCGTAGTCGGGAACCGCAGGTGAGCTCCGGGTGGGATTTCGGCTGGCGGGCTCTGCAGTGCCGTGCAGGCAGAAGAAGAAGGAAAAGGCAAGGCAAGGAAGTGGCAATACACGGCACAACCCGCTCCCTTGGGTCGCTTGGGACGAACCGGGTAAGCTGCTGGCATTTTCCTATCGGGACACTTGACTCTAGTCTAAATTTGAGGTCTTAAACAAAATTATTTTCAAAGCAACAACATAACAGTTGGCATCGCCAATCCCCCATGCACAATGTGCCGTGAGGAGCGGGTTTCACGCGGAGAGGCCCGGGGTCAAAGCTGCGCCAGCAGCAGGTTGCCTCTCGCTCCCCGGGCGGGCGGGCGAGCACCCCCCGGGGCCCCGCCGGAGGGGATGGGCTGGGAGGGG
>NW_009206461.1:1740-2814 GCF_000690835.1 Fulmarus glacialis | reverse complement strand
TATTTGGGAGCAGCGCCGGGATGAGTTTCCCCAAGGGAGGAAGCTCCACCATGTTAATTAAAGACGTGACCCTGAGCAGGATCCTGCCTGAGAGCTGGGGACAGCATCCAGCCTCGGGCCGAGCTCCCACCTCCGAGAGCTCCTCTCGAGGTGCCCGGTGGGGATTTCCCGAGGCCCCACTCTCTGCAAGCGCGTAGGCAGGGGAGATTCTTCATTTTCTCTCTCCCGAATTGATGTTTTTGGGTGAAGCGTGTGGATTCTCCAATGTCTGATAGAGGGTTTGTGCTGCAGCCTTTCCCCTCTCCAACAAGGAGGGCCACCTTCCCATCTCCCATCCCCCATCCCACTAGCGCTAATTAAACTCCTCGGAACATAATTAGCCAGCTCTTTTCTTCTTGGATTTGCCAGGTTTGCTGATCCTGGCACTTATTTCCTCCAGCCAGGGAAAGCTGCTGTGTGAGGTACTAATAACCACAGCCTTTCCATGTCCCCCTCCCCGTTACCTGAGCATCCCTTGCTCTTCGGTGTATTGATCCTCTCGCACCCAACCGCTCCCAACTGCTGACACGAGGGGCAGAGAAGGAAGATAAGGGCCGTCTGCTCGGTGTGATGTGATGAGTTGGTCATTATTAGCAGCAAAATCCCGATTTCCTGCAGAAGATGAAGGTGAAGACGAAAACGAAGACGAAGATGAAGACAAAAACAAAGACGAAGATGAAGACAAAGATGAAGACGAAGACAAAGACGAAGATGAAGATGAAGCGCCTGTTCTCCCATGGGGAAGCAGCACCAGTAAAGCTTCCTGAGTGGTTTCTCCCAGCACGTGCCACTGTCCTGCGGGCCTGGATGTGACCACGTGCCACGCTAGGACCACTGAGATTACGGCCCCCCCTCAGGAGCCTGGGGCATCCCTGGGACCTGCACTAGAGCCTGCCCGCCTTTGCCATCCATCCCTCCTCCAAACACCCTGGGAGAGGGATGGGGATGGAGATGTGGGGTTTTGCACCTCTGGCATGGGGTATCCCCGCTGCCCCCCCTCCCCTGGCACCCTCGGCATCCGTGGTGGAGCAGTGC
>NW_009206461.1:1339-1636 GCF_000690835.1 Fulmarus glacialis | reverse complement strand
CGGGCGTCCGCTGGTCTCGGTGCCTAATTGCTGATTGCTGCTAACACCGGACATTTTCGGGGCCGCTAATTGCCTCACGCAGAAGGGAGGAGCACGAGGGGACGAGCGACTTCTGGGAGAGGGGGCTGCATTGTCTGCTACTAAGTATAGCCTCCGGATTTCATCCTTGGCCTATAAAAACCCTAAATTTTCCTAAAACCAGATGTTGAATGGTTTTTTGCACGAGCCTGCAGAGCGAGCCAGCCCTGCCGCCCAGGGGGGCGCGGGAGGGGAGGGGGCGCTCGCCGCCCCCTACGA
>NW_009206461.1:0-864 GCF_000690835.1 Fulmarus glacialis | reverse complement strand
GCCCAGGGGGGAGAGGGAGGGGAGGGGGCTCTCCCCTCCCCATAGGATGTGTTTAGCAAAGACAAGTACCCCCAGCTATGCTTTTAAATGAATCCCCCTCCATTTGAAGGCGTTTGATGGCTTGGCCCCCATTGCTCCTTCTGAAGGTCCTTCAGTTCCCATCCCGACGTGTCCCCAGGCAGCCTTGCACCCACGCTGGCCTTTTCCCCGGAATGCTCCCCGCTGCTGGCAGCCCTTCTGCTGCTCTGCGTTACCATTGCAGGAATTTCAGCTTTCACAAAAAAGCTGCGCTTGGGCTATTTCATCTCCAGCCGCTCCGCTTCCAGATTTTGCATCTCCTGCCGTCGTTTCGTGGCAGCCCAAGAGGTCGAAGATTTGGGATTTGTAGGGCGACAACATGCAAACGTCACTTTTACGGAGTCAACTGCAAAATGCACTTGAAAAAAGGAAAAGGTTGCAGTAGTATCCTTTTTTTTTTTTTTTAAATTTTGCTGCCAGATCAAAATGGGTAGTGCTTTTCCCTACCATTAATGCAGCGATGGCTGTCCCCGGACGGGTGCCTCGCAGAGCATCTTCCTTTTATCAGCCCTTCCAAAACAAGCATTGCTGGACATACCCTTGGACATCACCCCAATCAGGCACCAACGACTAATTGATGGTAATTACAAAAATACCCCATGTGCCGGTGTCTCTTTAGGCTGGGGACGTTCTGCACCCTGAAATTATCCTTGGATGCAACACTTCTATTTAATGCAGCATCGCACATCCTCTGCGTTGTGTTTGGGGTCAGTGGCTCAATGCATACGGGGTGGGGGGACCCTGCCAGCCCCGGCCCCGTGCTGGGTGCTGCCCTGGGGGTGGGGG
>NW_009206460.1:2552-2937 GCF_000690835.1 Fulmarus glacialis | reverse complement strand
CTCAGGGCAGGCCATGGGGAAGGGATGGGGTCTGGTGGCATCGGTGGTGGCTGTCCCCATCACCCCAGTGGCGTGAGGGACCTGGCCAGGAAGGGGCATGCCGTGGGGTTGTTTAAAGCATTGCAAGTTGTAAGTCGAAAATAACACCATCGGGGATTTAGCGTCTCAGGCAGGGACGGGCAGAAAAAGGCACCAGCCTCTGCTGAAGCTTCAGAGCATCCAAAACCTGGAGCTCCGGGGGGGGCAAAGCAAGGCCTAGCAGGGACCGTAGGGGCCTCTCCATCAGCGCAAGCTCACGAAGAGCCCCAGGCGGAGCCGGGCCACCGGCTCCTGAGAGCTCAGCTCAGCCCAGGGCCGTGACGGAGCCCCAGAGCTCCCGAGGGCT
>NW_009206460.1:1778-2538 GCF_000690835.1 Fulmarus glacialis | reverse complement strand
TGCCGGAGCCTCCCTGCCTGCGGAGCCTGGGCAGGCAGAAGAAGGGCAGGGAAGCAGCATTAGCACTTGCTGGTCGAAGCCATGGCTACACCTCTTGGGCACTGATGAAAAATCGGAATGGAAGTTCCCCCAAAGTTCAAGAGAGAGCTCCTGGGCTGAGTGCTGGCAAGACAGGCAGCTGCCGGCTTTCTTGCCTGCACTTACTCCTCGCCAGGCGGAGGGATGGAGGGGAAAGCCCTGGGGACATGGCTGCGGAGGGGATGGTGGGATCTCCGGGGGGGCTCAGCCAGACCCCGAATGCCATCAGCCATCCCAGTTTGCGGACTGGAAATTTGGGAAGTGGGTTTTTGTAACGTACACACGTGTGCGTGCCCTCCCTGTGGAGCGGGTCGGAGGCTCGGCCCTGGGAACGGTCCCCAAGAGCCACCCAGAGCCCCTTTCAGCCCCTGGAAACAGCTGGATGCCAGAGAGCCCCTCGCTGTCCCCTGGCCCAGTGACACCCACCCACCAGATCCTGCATCCCCACCCAGAGACGAGAGCATCCCTGGGTGGGGGAGAACCCTTGCATGGATGGCAGGGGAGCCTCCGGCAGCACCCAGCTCTCCGGTTTGCTTTCCCGGCTCCCTTTCCTCCTCTGGGATTTCTCAGGGGACCTGGGGGGGGTACGCAGGGTGACATTTCCCCTGGGGACATGTCCCCTGTGGGACAGACGGACACATAGGGATGGCAGGAGCTGCATCACAAACGGGTTGGGGGCAGG
>NW_009206460.1:838-1731 GCF_000690835.1 Fulmarus glacialis | reverse complement strand
CCCCCATCTTGGGCTTGTCCCACCCAAACGTGCCCTGTTGCACCCCGGGGACAGCACGTGAGCCCTGGTCCTGCGCGCTGCTGGCGCGGTGCTGCCCGTCCCGCGCTCCTCGCGCGCTGCTCGCCACGACACAAGGTCACACCGCTGTTTTATTCACCCCCCCCCACCCCAATCCGCTCTATTCCCTAATCGCAGCCACATGCACTTTGCAAGCGTAAATAATTGCCTCGGAGGTTTGTTAATGAGTTTGGCGTGCTAATGAGCACCAAAGACCAAAGTGCACTCTCAGGTGTCTGACCCTTCCCTGGGCTGCCGGGACCCCCAGAGACAGGGTGGTTAGCACCCCAAATCTGGGTGCAAACTGCCTTGAGCTCTGCCTGGGGAAAAATTCATGCCTCAGACCAGGATTAAAAAATTAACGATCGGTTAATCCAACAGCTCCACCGTCCTCCTCCGTTCCTGCCCGTCAGCTTGCGCAGGCGCGGGAGCAGCACCCTCATCCCCCGTCCACGGTCACCCACGGTCACCGTGACCTTACCTGCGTCCCCGTCATGTCTCATTGACTCCGGAGCCGCTGGGAGAGGCTGGTGGCAGGGGACGGGCTCGGTGCCACGAGGCTCCGTCCTGCATCTCCTGTAGCCAAAGGTGCATCTCCCGGCTGGTCCCCGATGCCCTTTCCCTGGAAAACCCTCCCGATTGTCGGCGGAGGTGTTGCCCTGGACAGCATCCAGACCCAGCCGGGGAGCTGACCTTAATTAAAGATCTTTAATCACCAGGCAGGTGATGGATGGGCATCAAGCCACCACTACATCCCAAGTTGGGGGCTGGTGGATTCAAGACATGTGCTGGAGCTGCCTGGAGGGCTCTTGGTGGACCACGAAGTCTCGAGGCCA
>NW_009206460.1:281-815 GCF_000690835.1 Fulmarus glacialis | reverse complement strand
CCCAACCCCCCCCCTTCAGAAAGCAGTCTGTGCCGCAGAGACTGTTCACACCTTTATTGCTCTAGCTGGAAGGTTTTTCCCACTCCTTTCCCCCCCATCCCTTCTTCTTTCCTGGGGACACAGTTCCCTCGAGCCAAGTCCATGTGTCACAGAGCAGAGGGACACAGTGGCATCCCTCCGGCATCCGGCCACCCTGCAACCACCCTGCCTCCCCCCCGTGTCCTCCCGCTGTGTGCGCTTAGGTGAAGATGAAGGTGGTTTTGGGGGTAAAACCTGGCGCCTTCCCACCCCGGGCCCCCAGGACAGTGGCAACAGCCCCACATCCACGGGGCAACATCCCTCCTGTCCCCCAAATCATCCAAGTCGTGCTTTCCCCCAGGGAAGGGCAACCTGCCCAGGTCAGACCGGTCTCCCTTTCCAGGGATGTGTCCGTTCTCAGTGGACTCCCAGCGCATCCCAAGCAAAGGGCAGGTATTTACAGGGAGGAACCGCTCGAATTCACCGGGGTCTTCCCAAGCAAACCTGCCTGTCGCC
>NW_009206460.1:0-208 GCF_000690835.1 Fulmarus glacialis | reverse complement strand
CCCTCCCTTCCCCCCCCGGCTGCCCGATGTGGCCGTCACAGCATCCCATCTCGCACCGCCGTCCCCTCCAGCCCCATCGCCGGGCGCCGTCAGCAGAACTGCAGGAGAAGCAGAGCCGGGGGCGGGCGGTGAGCCCTCACCCAGCCCCCCAGCACTGTTTCGGGGGGCTCTGCCACCCCTGGGGGCCAGGGAAGGGTTGGGGCACCCA
>NW_009206459.1:8429-10098 GCF_000690835.1 Fulmarus glacialis | reverse complement strand
GGGGACTATGGCTGCCCCAGGCACCCCCCTGGGCAGAGCTGGAGTGTGGGCAGCACCTGCGAGAGGTGAGGAGATGTCCTGTCCCCCTTGCACTGCCCACAAGGGACCTGCCGCCGTGGGCCCCCCAACTCGCAGGGAGCTCGGAGCACAGCATCACCCCAGGGAGCCATATGGACTGACCCCCGTCCACCTATACCCCCTGTGTGCTGCCCACCAGCTCCGGCAAGGGGCAGGATCCCCCCAAGCTCCCCAGGCTGCCGACACGTGATGGTGTGTGGGGTGGGACCAGCCTCCCTTCTCCCCTCTCTGCTCGACTCCCACCTCTGCTCAGAGCCGCCTCGGAAACCAGCCAGCTAATGATGCGAGATGCGGAGCAGATGGGGGACCTGACGCTATACTCCCCAGCAGCGGATTAAGCATGCAAATGGATGTATAGCGACGCGGTGCCTCTTGGCCTGTATCCTTTCCACCCCCACCGCGCGTATGGCATTTCAATTCACAGCCCCAGGCCCCCCGCTTGCAGCACCCCCGGCCTGGCCTGGAGCCACGCGTGGAGGGCAAAGATGGATGGACGGACGCAGGGCTGGGGATGGTCCGCGGCCCTGCCTGCGTGCCAGCGGTTTAGCTCCTGCAACACCCGTGACCACTTCTCGGTCTCAGAAAGGCCGGAAAATGTGCGCTGCCTGAGTCCTACCCCACCTCCAAAACCCGCAGGGAGGGCCAGGGCTGTACGCTGCCTGACCCCACTGCATGGCCTGGGGGGACTGGGCAGCCCTGGGGGGGACCAGTTCGGCCTGGAGCAGGACCAGAAAGGATACCCTGCTTCAGCCCAGCCCTGCAGCTGTAAAACCAGCCCCCCCGCACAAAAGATGCAAAGTCTCCCCTTCCCAATGCGGGAGTGAAACTGCCTCCACCTGCAGCATCGCTCCTTCAGACCATCTCTGCCACCGCAGCGCAGCACGGTGCAACGCCGTTATCTCTAATGCCTGGGAGCGGGGAACAGATTAATATTCATCACAAGGGAGCGGAGCATATGGAATATGAATAATGCTAATTGTGTCTGTATAGATTTAGCGTAAGAAGCTTCCATGCATTAAGGAGAGAGGGAATTAGTCCTTCTCTGAACCGTTTCAGACTCATTTGTGGTGAAGGAGCGCCTGCCTGCCTGCGGGTTTTGAGACAGGGGTGAGGATAAAACTTGTGTCCCGTGCCTGAGTGCGGGAGAGGCTCGGGGATGTGGGGCGGCTGCGCGGGTGGGCGCACGCCCCCTCTGCCTCTCAAAAAACTGAGTGATGGAGCAAACTCTGTCCCTACAGATGCAAAGGAGGAAAAGGGGCTGCCTGCAGATATGTGAGCCCTGCTGCCGTGGGCTGCCGCAGCCAGAGACCCCCCTGCCCAAGCTGCCTGCACTGGAGGCAGCTCTGAGCGTGCCCTGCCTGGGCTGGTTTTCCACGTGCATGGCCCCCCTGGGCTCTTGGTCCCTGGGACCAAGATGCAGTAGTGCAGGGCTGGTGGATGCATCACGCTCCCACCCTGGCTGCATTTACCTGCCCCCAGGTGCAGGCAGCTGCCGTGCGTGGCAGGGAGGGAGCTGGCAGGAGGCAGTGCCTTGTGCGTAGGGGGGCTGGGGTGGCTAAAGAGGCGCCGGGGGGCGAGAAAACTTCATGCC
>NW_009206459.1:5769-8257 GCF_000690835.1 Fulmarus glacialis | reverse complement strand
GGGCCCCCCCGGCCCCGGCGAGCATGTCCCCTCCTGATGTGGCATGGGCTGACACGGCGCAGTGTCACCTCGGTCATGGGGGACCCGGTAGGTGCAGTGGGACCAGGACCCCCTCCCTGCAGGACACGGTGCTGAGCTTCCCCCTGTGCCCCAGCACTGCAGCAGGGGGTCCGGGCCAGACACCCCTCTTCTGCCATGCTCCCCAGAAATGAGCCCATGGCAGCGGGGAGCTCGGGAAGTGCTGGGGTCATTCCTCTCCTGGGGACTAGAGCTGGCCAGGGAGGTTTTGCAGCCCCAGGAGAGGATGGAAAACTCCTGGGGTCCGGCTGCTCCCCGAGGTGCCTGCTGGCACCCCTGCAGCTGCAGGGTGACGAACGCTCTGTGCCTTTCCCCAGGCTCTCCGGGGCCAGCAGCCGCAATCGTCTCAGGTTTGTCCACTGGCCTCTTTCTCCCCTCCCCTCCCCTCCCTGAGAACGTGGGATTCCTCTTTCTGCACTTTGATCTCTCCAATTTTTAGCTCATTCTGGCTGCCTTATAGGCACTAATCCCTCTGCAGGCATCGGGGAGAATCCACCTACACTCCATGCAGCAACCACTTAAGCCTTATTGTGTAAACAAAATCTCAAACACGAAATCCCTAATCCTTAATGGTGAAAGCCTCCAATACCTGTTCCCCCATGTCCTGCCCGACAGAGGCTGGAAGAGGGGGAAGGTCACTGCCGTGTTTGCTCCTATCCTCAACCTCAGCCTGGATTAAACATCCATGCACGCTTTTAACCTTGGGTTTTTCCTTTCTTCCCAGTGGTCCACGCTGGCGAGCCACCTCCTCCCCGCTCCGGTGCATTTGTTCAGCTTAGGGGAT
Organism: Fulmarus glacialis; assembly: GCF_000690835.1. NCBI lineage: Eukaryota > Metazoa > Chordata > Aves > Procellariiformes > Procellariidae > Fulmarus > Fulmarus glacialis. Next base: position 7,395 of record NW_009206459.1, on the reverse strand, counting down.
CAAACTGGGTGACATTTGGAGTTGGGATATTTAAAATGCAAATCTCCCCTTGATAGATAAGTGGAATTTGCTCTCTCTTATGAAGGGAACCTCCGGGGACAGCTGCGCTCCGTGGCCAGCCAGCTCTGAATGAGAAATCCAGCTGGAGGGGGAGGAATAACTGCCTTCCCCCCATCCCAGCACTTCCAGGCAAACACTCGTGCGATAACCATCCTCATCACCATGAAGGGACCCGAATTTCCCCTAAACACAGCGGAGAGGTAAGAGCTGCTGGGCCGGCAGGGAAACCTGCGGTATTTCTGGGGAGGGAGAAATCTCGGTGGCTGCTGGTGTAATCCCAGAATTGATGTTTTCTTCCTCTGCGCCCGGGGTGCTGCTGATGTATCATTGTCTCTCCCTCCCAGCTCAGAAATTAAAGCTTTCGCCACTTTTCTTGCTGCAGAGGAACAAATGTGTGTCTGAGAGAGAGATTTACACTGTGCTTTCCCTTTTGGAAATGGAGCATGATTTTCCAGTGACTGCGGATGCTGGGCCTGTCCTGACGCATTGAGACGGGCTGTGGGTGAGGAAGGATCCCCCCCCCCTGCCTCCCTTCCCGGCCTCCCGCAGCGAACCGGGTGGGTTTACACCCCGAAGGGTTTGGCTGAGAGAAGGCTGCGGTCCTGCGTTGCCCTGCCTCCACTCCCGTAGGTGCCCACCCTTGTGTCCCCCCCTTGCTCCCCCCGCCCGGGGGTGCAGGCTCCAGGCTGGGCTGATTCCCCTCCTGCCGTGGCTGCGCTTGAAACCTGCTAAACCCACCCCCCCCACGAAGGGAGGAGAACCAGAGCATCTTTAGGGAAAAACACTCTATTTGTTGCCAACCCCATCCAGGATGCGACTGCAGACACCAGACTGCAGCTGGTTTAGGGGATGGGGGGGCTCGGGGGGGCCCAGGGCGGGGGACACTGCGGACGGGGGTTTTTTTGGAAAGCCCTGGGAGGGCTGGGGGGGGTCCACCAGCCCTGGAGCCATGCACAGGCAGCAGCTCCTTCCCTGCCTGCAGCTGACCTGCCTGCCCCCGGTCCCCCACTCACCCAGCAACAGTTTAACCAAACGGGAAAATAATAAAGCAGAAAAAGTTCAGCCAGCTCTTTGAGCTGGTCCTGGGCTCCTGCAGCGGTGTCAGAGGGGGGGCTGGGGGCTTCCCGCAAACCACGACGTGCCGAGGAATATCTGGAGCCTCACAAATATACTCTAGGAATGGAGGAAAAGGGATTTGAATTTCAACTTTGATGCATAATGTGCTTTCTCTAAAAAACCAGCCTTCTTGGCAGGGACTAGACAACTTCCCACTAAATCTCCTGGAGGAGTGTTTTGCCAGTTGCAGAGATAAAACCTCAATGAAACACAATTAGCTTCCACTTGGATTAGCCAAACTCGCCTCTTTCCTCCCACCCAGCCACCCCGGCCCGGCAGCGGGAAGGGGACCGCTCAGTGCCAACCCCTTGTGTCCCCAAATCCCGCCGGGAGTGGGACGGTGGCTCTACCCTGGGGGGAGGATAACCTTCTCTTCACGGTTAAGGGGAACTGATGTGTGATGAATGCACGGAAGCTGAAGCACTGCAGGGCAGCCCCTGTCACCGACGG
>NW_009206459.1:5188-5755 GCF_000690835.1 Fulmarus glacialis | reverse complement strand
GGTTTGCTGCGGTTCTCTGCCGTTTGGAGGCAGGTGGGGAGCCCGGGGCAGGGTTCCCATGTTATCCCCCATGGCCCAGCCAGCTCGGGGTCAGGGCACCACTGTCTCCTTTCCCTGCTCAGTCCCAAAGCGGGGAGAAGGGGGCAGAGGGGACCTGCTGGCAGTGAAGGTTGCCGAGAAATTTTTTCTTTAAGCAGGAATATCTTGAATATTGATTTTTTTTAAGGCTTATAAGTTGGGATGTTTTCTAGGCTTGGAGTTTTTAGTCTTAAGCATCACTCATGGTGGGGATGTCTCACCCCTGTTTGGCCCGACTCCCCGGGTATCACCCTGAGCCCAGACATGTGTCAGCCTTGCTTGTGCCCCTGCCTTTTCGGAGCAGGCTCCCACCTCCAGGCTGGGTCACAGTATCCCGGAGCCAGGCTGGCAGGGAGAGAGCACAGAGGAGGTGGGAGAAATGCCTCGGAGCCATCCCGGGGAGGGGAGCACTCCCCCGGCCCCCGCAGCATCCACCCCGCGGGGGAGCGGCTGGTGGAGGGGCCCAGAGATGCTGGGAGGGGGTTGGGG
>NW_009206459.1:263-4927 GCF_000690835.1 Fulmarus glacialis | reverse complement strand
CCCCGCGGGGGAGCGGCTGCTGGAGGGACCAAGAGATGCTGGCAGGGCTTTGAGGGGAAACTGGCCCGTTAATTAAGAGCTTAATTACCCAATAACGAACAGTGGACTTAGCTCAGCCTTGAAGCAGGCCAAGCGAGTGAAGCGCCCTCGGGGAGGGATGGGGAAGGTGAGCTGAGGGCATGCTTTGCCTTCTGTGGTATTTGCTGCCTTGGTACCTCTGTCCCTGTTGTCTCCAAGGTGTCCCCCTGTGCCCTCGCTGCCATCCCCCATGTCAGTCCCATCATGCTGCTCAGGGGTGCTGGCACCCGTCTCCTGCCCGGGAAAAGGGGCTATGGCCCCGCTGCCGCACTTGGGGGGTTATGGGGTGCCTGGCTCTCCCCCAGAACAGGACGGTTGCACATCTCAGCCTGGGGAATGAGGAAGAATGACCCAAATGCAGCCCGGAATTGGTGCAGCCCAGGGACGTGGTGCCAGCGGGAGGACACGGGATGGGGACCATTTGTCCCTCTGGCAATACGACATACCCCGGGGAAGGGGTGGCCTGTGGGGTGGGCATTTCTGCTGGTGGAGGAGGGAGGGGAGTTTGTGAGCTGGAAAGGGAGAAGGACTTCTTTCGCTTGGCGCATTTTGCTGCAGAAAGGCAGTTTCAGCTCCAAGAGTAAGGGAAATGAAACAGAAAAATGCCTCCCATTAAGCAAAAGGGATGGGGAGCCCTGCGTAATAGTGCTGTCTGCAGGGGCTTCTCTCTCCATATTTGCATCCAGCGTGGCCTCACGCCAGCACCCGGAGGGAGCCGTGCTACAGCGAGATGCACCGCGTGCTGCTGCAGGAGACGGGGGCCCGAGGGGATGAGCTCCGTGCCCTGCAGCTCTAGAGGGGGGACAGCTGCATCCATCACCCACCCCATGGATGATGGGCAGTGCCCGGGGAGAGGGTGGGTAGACGCCTTCCACACAGATCCCTGTGAGCTCCTGGGGAGGTCCCACGGGGGGACTGGGATCCCCATGACATGGGCTGAGTCAGCGGCATAAGGAGTCCCTGGAGGGGGTTCAGTCAAAGCCCGTGGTCAGCCCTGAGGGTCTCCTGACTGCAGGGACATGGGCAGTGCCAGAGTGTCCTCTTGCCCTGCCTGCATCTGCATGGCCCCATGAACAGCCCCCAGCAGAGACCCCGATCCCAGCAGGGACCCCGAGCCCACGCAGAGACCCCGCGCCCAGGCAGGGCATGGGTGTGGGTGTTCATCAGGGGATGCTCTTTCCTCCCCCTTTGCTGTTAGTTTTTTTAAAAGCCCAAGTACATGCGATGGGTGTGTGGAAGGAAGAGCAACGTTTGCTCTGGAGCTTTCCCGAGTAATTCATCCTCTGAGAAATTAATTATCAGCGCTGGCGCCTCATTTAATCAGCATGAGTCCCTGCACGCCTGGAGTTGGAGGACATTGCTGCCTCTGCCTCCGGTGGCTCTGGGTTCCTTCTGGCGGGGAGCAGATCTGCTGCTGTCGCTGGAATGGGAGCTGGAAGCGGGGAGAGCAGATCAGGCCTGGAGCATGTGGCCTCGGCAGCTGTGCAAACACCACTGGGGCGGCAGCACCCTGCCAGCCCTGCCCGAGGTGGGTGGCTGGGCGGTGACAGGGCAGCCCCAGTGCCGAGAGCGGCTCAGACGCCTGCGAGGGGGAGTCCCCAGGGTGCCCATTGGGCTGGGAGCAGGAATATAGCCCGGGAGATGGTAGCCTGTGACCCAGCACCCCATCCTGCATTGAGGACAGCAAACCCACATGGGCAGCGTGCACACACGTATGTGCGCGTGTGCGGGTGTGTGGCACACCGGGAAGGCGGCTGTTGCAACGTCTGTTTGCTGGGGGGGACACCAGGGCATTTGTTCCAGCAGAGCTGCCTCTGGCATCCGTCTCCCTGACAAATGGTGTTTGGTTTGGTGGTAGAGCCTTAATGAAAGCGGTGCCGGCTGCAGGCGTGGCGAGGGGAGCCCCTGCCTGGAGGACGCAGTAGGAGAGAAAGGAGAAGAAAAGGACAAAAGGACACTGGACACAGCCCTTGGCAATGGCCAGATGGCTCCTTGGCAGGACCCGCATCTTGCCGCCTGGCCAGGGGCACCCAGCTCTCCGCAGCCAGCCCTGCGCGACGGGGTCTCGTGCCACCAGGAGAAGGTGCGTTGCTGGTGGGGGGCAGGGTCTGGGGGTCCCCTTCAGCCTGTTTTCAGGGTGTGAGAAAGTGCTGGCTGGTGTGCAGGGTCAGGCTGGTGCTGGCTGGATGTTGTGGGGCTGTGCAGCCCCCAAGCTGGAGGGCAGCAAGCTGGAGGTGCCCCGGGCTGCCACCGCCCCCAGCTGCGGGTCTTGGGCTGCCTGGGATGATGCTCTCCCAAGGAGGACCAGGACGTTGGGTATCCATGGCTGGACAGACAGACAGACTCGTCTCTGTTATGCAGCACCGGCAGCTACAGGTGCAGCAGTGCCACCCCAGTGCCTGGGGAACGCTGAAGCCCTGGGGCCAGCAGGACCTCAGCTAAGGGTGGATTTTGAGGGGTGATGGGGGGTTTGGGGGACCTCTGGGACTGCTGCCCTGGGAAAGCTGGAGGTCCATTGATTTGGGGACATGTTTCTGTCATACTTGTGCCCTCTAGTGGCTTCGTCCCCTCTCCAGTCCCATGGCCACCATCCCAGTGCCACGACCATGCTTCTGGTCCCACGGCCACCATCCCTCGGTGGCCAGGGTCAGCCTGGCCCTGTGCCTCCAACACTGCCAGGCTTGGCATTCACGGGCAGTGGGGAAATGCCAGGCGAGAAGGTCTTGGGTCAGGCCAGGAGGGCACCTCGGCACCACATGATGCCGTCCCCATGGTCATCTCTTTCAGGCTGGAAGGGAGTGCTTCTCCTTGGTTTCAAGATGGTTTGGCATGGAAATGTAATTTTTAGATCTGGGGGGAGGCAATGGATCCCGAAGCCTTTCCAGAGGCTTGAATCCCCAGCCAAAACTGTTGGGTCAGTGACCCCAAAATGCATTTTATTCCTGAAAATCAAATATTGAGATTTCTAACACAAAGTTTCTCATTTTTTGACTGCTTGAGACTTAGCTACCTTTCTGTCTCCTCTGTGTTTAATCACATGACAGCCTGAAAAAAACCTAACACCCTTTTTTCTCATTCTATTGATGTTTCCCTTTTATCTAAAAGAAATAAAACGCTCCTTTGCCTCCGGTCCACGGCAGCCACCGCTTCTCAGCTGTGCTCCTCGGGGAGGGGACGCTTGGACGTCCTGTGGCTGCTCCTGCCTCCGACATGTGTCTCCCCTTCCCTTCGTCTCCTCTCTGCACGTTTTTGGACCCTACCCTGAGCTGCAGCAAGGACGGGAAAGGTGGTTTGGTGGGAGAAGCCCAGCCAGGCACCACGGGTCCCTGGGGGGGCTGGTGGAGCAGGGTGAGGATGGGGGCCCATATATCAGGGCAGTGTGAGCTCCCGTGTCCCCCGCAGGGACAGGGGGATGGGGGTGTCCCCATGCACTTGGCAGCCGTCCCTGCCTGCACTCCCACTGCTAGCAGGGGGTTATTTCCTATCTGAGAAAACAGATGTTGCTTGGGAGCTTCCTAAGCAGTTTCTCTTCGCTCCTAGAATTACCGCTTGGAGAGAGAATTAAATTCTCTTTTGTTGTCGGTTTAGGGGAGAACAAAACCAAATGTCACCTGGAGAAGTTCCTGCTGTTGCATCCCCGGGGCTGGCACCGCTGCCCCAGGACTGGGATTAGCCCATCACTGAGAAAGCTACCATGGTGGATGGTCCCCGGGGAGATCACATAGATGATCGATGCTGGGATTAGCACGTACGATGGCTGTGGTGACAGCAGTGACCTGGAGCAGTAGCTTCACCCTGCCTGTGCTTGTTGTGTGCTAACCCCTCCTCGCGGCCTCTGGACCGGTCCATGCACTGAGCGGTGTCAGGCCTCTGCCAGCCCGGTGAGGGGCTCAGGGCAGCAGAGCTGCAGACAGCAACTGCCACAGATGTTCTGCATTTTGGATTTCTCCCCCTTCCAGCCTCGTTAGTATTGAAATTAAAAGCAAGTGTTTGTGAATTGGTAGCTGTTCTCCAAGACCCTAATTAGCAAATCTCTTCATCCCCCGGGGCTGCAATCTAATAATCAAAAAAAACCCAACACCCAAACAAGCCCCAAACCTTGTTTGATGGATTGGGAGTGTTACTGGAACAGTCGGAAGTGGCTCTTCCTGCTCAGTATGGTAATTAAACACTTCAATTGCAATTATTTTTGCAATTAGATAAAAGTCTCTAATTGTTATCATAGGTGGCAGAGGTTTGGGTGTGTGTTTGCCAGTTCTTCCTCCCCGAGCTGGAGTGAAGCGTGGATGCTACAGGCGATTCAAGACCTGCTCCTGTCTGGTTGGTTTGGAGAAGACGAGTCTTCTGTGAGCTCGGCTGCGGGGACTCCTCTCCTGCCTCTTTGCAAAGGAAGGTGCTGATGAGGTAACGTCTCCTTCTGCTATGGGATGCTTATCCCCAGGGGCTCATAGCTGCCTGTTCCCAGGCCATGTGAGGTAGGACCGGGGAGGGGACATTGCCTGCCAGGGTGTCACCTCTCTGCAGGTCTCTCCCTGCCCACTGATGCTTTGGTGGGGCTCAGCGCTGCCCGGGCTGGGTGCTGTGGG
>NW_009206459.1:0-233 GCF_000690835.1 Fulmarus glacialis | reverse complement strand
GGGGCACTGGGGCTGCACCCCCCCCCCGCCAGCCCCCCGTGCTCTCTGGAAGCCATTTGCTGTTTGCAATCACTAATTACTAGTAGAAGGGCCGAATCCACAGAGGTGCAAGTGGTAGGTGCTGAAACTAAACACTGTGGTCGCTCTGGGGGTGGTGGGGGATTGGGGAGCTGAGCGGGGTCTGGTGTGCCGGGTTGGAGGGGAGCTCTGCCCGAGCCGTGGGTGTTTTGGGG
>NW_009206458.1:5043-5346 GCF_000690835.1 Fulmarus glacialis | reverse complement strand
CGTGCCCGGCTCCCCGCTGGCTCTGGCCGCCCTCTGGCCCAGCCCTGCAGAAGAGCAGCTCCTCCTGCTGATGGCTGCCCCCTGCCCGGGTCGTCCCACCCCCGCAGAAGCCGAGGCTGGGGAAAGGGAGTCGTGCACTGGATGGCTCTGGCTGGGTCTACTCTCCTCCCGCCAGCCCTGTCTCTGTCCTTCGCCCCCTTCAAAATTGTTTGAAATCATCATCTCGGTGGCGCTGGGGAACGCTCCGTGGTCTCCAGGTTATTCACCAGCTGATGCTGTAGGCTCTGGGGGATGGCTGGCTGG
>NW_009206458.1:0-5012 GCF_000690835.1 Fulmarus glacialis | reverse complement strand
GGGCTGAGGCGGCAGCCTCTGCTCGTGCCCTGCTCTGCACCCCCTTCTCGCCATCCGAAAGCCTTTACAAACACCTCGCGTGTTTGCTTTGCAGTGACTTGTGACAGGGACTCTGTGTGTGTATGGCTTGAGTACAGCCGTGGAGACTGATGCAGTAAGTTTCAGTTTTTCCCATCTCTCTTTCTCTTCTCCTTTTCTGGTGACTGTTATTCAGTTAAAGTCATCCTAGAACTTCCCGCTCAAGTGTGCTAGCATCCCAGGGAGGAAGCATCGCGTTAGTAAAATCATATTCAGGATTCACGATCCTTCTTCAAAAGAATCTGTAAAGTTTTTAACAAGGGTAACCAAACCTTTTCTTTTCTCAGTGGGCCACAAAAAAATACCGCTTAAGGTTATTAATTTTCTCACAATATGACTCTCAAATGCTGGATGAAAAAGAATTTATATTCCAGGCAGTGCATTCATTTTAATTATGTTTACCTTCCCAGTCTTTCTAAATCAGACTTGATTGCATTTAATAAGGGCTTTAAATGTGTCTTAATAATGTTTGGAATTAATACTGGTTTGTGAGTATCTGAGGATGGTAGGTCCCCCGGAGACCCTCTGAAATCTTGTTGTGATAAATAATCTAAAGCAACCACCTGTGATAAAAAATATTTTGCATTTTTTTCATCAATTTTCTGTGCTGATAGGTTTTTTTTACTGTGTCCACATAGCAGAATAGCTCTGGCAGTGGCAGGCAGGAACAGCAGTCACTATATTAAACTGCCTAATAATTTTTTATTTCCTTCTGACTACCGTTCATGTGTGTCTTTCTTAATAACACTTTCTGTCCATGAAAGCGTGCGGCAGCGTGTGAGGCACGTGGCGAGTACACATCCCATAGACCGTGACTCCAAAAACCACCGCTGCTGTTTGCTTTCCTGGCTGCTCAGGACACGATCCCGCGCCCGCTGAAGGTGCTCGGGGCGGGTTTCTGGAAGCCTCACGGCTAGCTGGGGCACCCTGGAACCCAGGGCAGAGGGACGGTGTGAGTACGGGCAAGGCTATGGCATTGCTCCGGTGTGCAAACTGCTTGCGGTAAATCAGGAGTCCATAGGGATATCCAGGCTAACGTAAGATCATTCTGTCCGCAGAGCCTATAGTGCAAAGGAGCTATAACCAGCACGGACCGCAGGGCTGGAAGGAGCCTGGGGATGCAAGGACACCTTCCCCAGACCCGTGATGCCATGTCAGGCTGCAGCTGCCCGCGTAGTCACCGACTTTGAGTACAGATGTAACAGCGCTGGGACTGATGAGGAAAAGTAATTGGTGGGAGTAATTTGGGAGGAGTTTGGGTGAAGAAGAGGAGGCGCAGAGCTGGCAAAAAGGTGAGTTCAAGAAGGGAGAAAACAGGCAATAGGCATGAAATTGTGTGGAGTACAAAGAACGGGGGATCTTGTGTCGGTAGGAGTGGGGATGACTACAGGCGGTGAGCTGACCTGGGGGACGCGGGAGGGGGCCCTGGGACAACCCGCTGGGCTCTCCAGCAGGTCTGCGTCCAAAAGCCTCCCTGTGCGAGGCAGAGTACGAAGGGACAGGTTTGTCGGGAGGAGTAAACCTGTACCTTAAGTGCAGTGGCAAGGAAGGGAAAAGGAAGTAGACTTGGAAGCGAATGGCGCTTCTGCCTGTGATCTGCAAGATCTCTGTGCAGCTGTACAACATGTATCAACAGTAGCACCAAAAATAGTAATAGAACTGGAATTCATCATTGCTTGCAGTGATATGCAGTAACTAGTAAGTTTGTTGTGTTTATTGACCAATTAAGGTATTACTAGTTTTTTTAAAGGTGTGTTAACCTATAAACAGTATAACCGTTTCACTCAGCTACCTCTCCAGACTCCAGTCTGAAGGGGTAGGGTCAGACTTAGGGAGTAACAGCTTCAGCTTGCCTTGTGTTGATCACTCTTAGACTCCCTTTATAGTCAACGGGGAAAGAGAGAGATACATGATTCATCTGCAGCTAGAAGTGCCTAAATTAGGTCAGATGAACGGAGCTCCAAAAGTGCCCGTTTCTCCCCGTTGCCTGCATCGGTGGCTCAGGTGCAAACATTTGGAGTTACGTGACCCACTGAAAGTGGATGGGCTGACGGAGCCCCTTTAGCTGCAAAGACTGCATGGTGAGTTGTTCATGCAGTGCACAGTTCTCTCTCAGGGGCAGCTGGAAAAAAGAAAGAAGTCCAAGAAATGTGACAGAAAAAAAATTCCTTATGATTTTATAATTTTAAAAAAAAAAACTTCAAGCTTAGATACTCAAACCACACAGAGTTATCTGGGCTATGCTGCTTCAGATCTGCCTCAGATAAGCTACTGTGTGAGAACTTGCCCTCCAAAGGTTGTGCTGTCCACTGATCCATAACCGCTACGGAGGCTTATACAAGTAGCACTACCACTTTTTGCAAGGAAGTGTGCATGTAAGAAGTGCATTGCCATATCTTCATGCTGCCTAAATTAGTTACAGATACACCTTTATGTAGTAGCAACTAAAACATTAAAACCATTAAGGTACAAATAGGGGAACAAATGTCGTTTCTGATTGTACTTGAAATATAATTTTCTGTGCAATAAATGGAAACCCTTTTTGTTAGGATCTGTGCACCAAATGTTAAACTTTTTGTATTATATTATAATAATACATGGTGATACAAATGAGCCATGTTATATGGAATTAGGGTTAAACTGCAGAGGAACAAACTACAGCCATAAAAGAACAGGAAGTTTTCAAGCAGAAATGAGGACTTTCAGAACAGCAAATAAAGTGGCCATGTTTTGCTGAGTATGGAGGAAGAAGAGCAGCACCTGGGACTCCAGTCACCTGATCACACGCAGTTCTGCTTCATGTAAAGGCTCCCCATGAGGAACCAGCCAAGTCATGCAGGATTTTTGAGTTCCAGAAACTCAGTGCTTTTGCACACACAGAAGTCTATATTCACCTGTTTTTTTCTGTGTTTTATATATATTTATATCTGCTCCACTTCTGTTCTAAAGAAAGGGTGAAATTACAAAGATGCCCAGCACCCAATAGCCTCTGTTCTGACATCCTCGGACCACTTGCAAATAAAAATCTACGTACCTGGTAGGCATCCAGCGGGGTGATGCCTTCAGCAAGTCTGACCCTAAGTATGAGATCTGACAAATCCCCTTGGAGGCTCAGCTGTCAGCTCTTACACACTTCTGCGCTTTGGCTGCAAAGCCCGGGGAGGTATGTGTCGAACGCGGGGAGGCAGTGAGGAGAAACATGACCTGTGGTTTGGATGTTCAGATACTACAAAGACGTCCAGTCTTGTGCCAGAAAGTTTGAGATGTGCTGTGAGTTGCTTTCGCAGCCCAGCCAGCTGTAGACAGGCAACTAGCCTTGCCAGCTGTAGCTCCATGAAGCGCGGGGTCTCCACCACGTGCTAGTCCCAGCCCGCCGGGAGCAAAGGCAATCCAGCGCGCCGGCATGCCCTCGCTCAGGGCTCGGCCCCTCGGACCTTGCTGGGGGGGCAGGACGTGCTGTGGCCCCTCTCCTACCTGGCACCTCGCTGCCAGGAGAGTACAAAGTGATCTCAGCTGTGCTAAAAATGGAATTATCCCCTTTGATGTCATAGGGGATTTCAGGAATAAATTGGTGTTATTGATGACTGTTAGTCATCTACTTCTGTGACCCTTTAAGAAATAAAGGAAAAGGAGATTTATGTCTTTGATGTTAGCTGTGTGGGGAAACCACTTCAAAGAAAGATGAAACGATGCCAGTAAACTCAAGAGTTCTCAGGTCTTGGAGAGAGCAGCAGCCCCGTGTCACACCACCACTTCAGCCACGAATTACCTTTAGTTCTTTGTTTTTAATTTTCTCTCTCACACAGGTATCACTGAGCTGTTTAATACCCTTCTTCTGATCTACCACACAGAAAAGCTTGTGCCGAGTTATTTCTGGCTATTTAATGGTAAATATGAATCCTGCAATCCTCCTCTGAGAGGATGTTTGTCCTGTCCCTGCAGCTCTTAGCCCCGGGGACACGCGAGCGCTAGAAACTGCAGAAACTTTCATGCCAAACCAGTGGACGAATCGACATTTCTGGCTGCAAGAATCCAGCCTGATTTACAGGAGCTTTGATTTAGCAAAGCTAAACAGATGGGGAACTCCTGTTACACAGGCTGGAGATGTAGGATTAAAAGGAAATTCAGGGACTTCAAAGGAAATTTTTATGATCTTTAGCTGTGTATGGGTAACTACGTAGCCATCTAGAGTATATCCTTTAGTCTCATCCTTGTTTCTTTCTGTACCAGTTTTCAAGTCACCAAAAGTAATTAAAAAAATCCTCTCTAGTTATATTACAAACTTCCAAAAGTCACAAGAATATTATTAAAATAGATAGATACAGATGAATAGACAAAACTGATTTGCAAAATGGGTAGATTACTGATTTTATTAAATTCATGTTGTCTGTTAAGTTTTAATGAGAATTTAGAATCGTAGAATTACCTAATAATTTTGGCTGGAAGGGACGTCTGGATGTCCAGCTCTCCTCAGAGTGGGGCCAAACAAGATCAAGTTGCTTAGGGCTTTGTCTGGTTGTATTATAGGTTATTACTTACCCCCCAAAAAGGGAAAGGAACAATGTGCCGGTATTACCTATTACTTATTCTGCCTCTAAAACAAACAAACAAGCCCCCAACCATTCAGTTAGCCACTCGCTGAGCTGCAGCCCATTCAGTTATACAACTACCTGTCGTTGTCACCAGTGACACATTAGTAACTTGCAGTGGCCTATAAATAATACAAAGGCTGTAAATATCTAAAATGTAATTCCCCCCCCCAAAAAAAAGGCAGCAGGCTTCAGCAATGGGAGGGCCGTGGTGTTTCAGTCGACGCTGTTAGGAATCTGTCTCCAGCCCCAGTTGTTTTCCAGACAGTGGCGGCGGGTGCTTTGCTGCCAAGTCCGGGGTGTTTGCAGGTCCCAGGCTTGCTCGGATGGGGGGGGCTCTGTGGG
>NW_009206457.1:29003-72820 GCF_000690835.1 Fulmarus glacialis | reverse complement strand
TCTGCAGTGGAAGAGTAGGGCTTCTCTTTAGCCGTGGCTTAGGCCAGGTTAACTTTCCACCTTTCCCGCATTTAGAGGGGGCTCCAATACCATGGGGGGGGTGGGGGTGGGAACAAGTTGACCATGCCCGTTAAAGCCACTGAACTCTTCAGGATAGTAAGAAAGCAGAACCGACCCCAAAGAGTGTAAGATTTTTGTGATACTACAGGCAATAAAATAAATTACCAGCTGAGGGTTACTAACCCTGTATAACTTTTGGTTCAAGGAGTGTCTAAGGGCTGGTTGTTGGCACCATTGCTGTATGAATATCCTAATGCTTGTGGGCTGTCTTTGAGCTTGCGTCGCTGGTCCTTGTTAGAAAAAGCCAAGCAGTTAAGAAAGGTTTGTGTTTTGTTTCTTGAAAATATATCATAGGTCAGCTGTAAGAAGCCATTAAATTGTTTCCAACTACAATTAGATACAAATTAAACAAGCATCTTGCAAGTGCTGAGGGAAAAAGGTCCTGCAAGATAACACTGGTGTGTCTTGGATATCCTGTCCGTCTTTACTACAGACCAAACTTGCAGGTTTTTGTTTACACATGCCTAAATTTTGACATGCATAGATACTAAGACATCCACAATACAGGTAGAGACTCTAACAAACCATACATTTTTCAAGCAGATATGCATTTTATTAGTTTCTCAACGTTTTTTGCTGGCAGTTGGAAAGATCAAGTATTTCGATTGACCACCAGCTGGATTTCAAGTCCTTATATTATTTGATCAGCTAAGTCCTTAATACATTATTGATTATTTTTTATACTTTGACTAATAAATTTTGATCCTTCTGCCAAAAAAAAAGGCAGTTTTAGGTTTTGTTTCTGTTAAAAATGAATGGTGTCTTCAGTCTTCTTCAGTTTTCCTTCCTTTTTAGCTCTGCTATCTTGCTGTGCTCTAAAAGTTAATGAAATGAGTGGGTCATAGCCATCCTCTCTGTTTTCCCCAATGATGTTACACCTCAAGACTTTACAGGAGGAGCTTGGGGGTGTAGCTGGAAGTGGGTCTATCCGGACCTGTAACAGTCGATTTTTAGAAAAGATGTTAGATACTGCTGTTAGAGGTACTAATTACTTCTGCATGGCTATTGCTAGTATAGCATTATTAGTATATATGCCACCTCGAGGCATGATTGCAGTCTTTTTGGATCTAGCTGTTATGGGTAAAGAGTTTATTACTACTCGGTTGGAGCTTACCACTTCCACAGTTGAGCTAACTTTGTCTGTGGACTGCCCTGACCAGTTCTGGTGCACAGTTAGTTGTTGCATTGGTTTGAACCACCTGTTCTGCACTAAATAGATTGAGGAACATGCAAGTGATGTCTGAAAGTGTATTGGTTATGGGAATATTAGCTACTGCTTGAGTGGTAAGAAACGGTAAGGAAACAGAAGCACTTTGCATTCTTGGGGTGCGAAGGGATGTCCTGGATCTAGTAGGAGTGGGTGAAGGGATTACTGTCACCATTTGCTTGCAGCTGCCTCAACGACTATTTCTCACAGCACTTCCCTGCTGAAACTGTTTTAGACTGTTAGAAACTTAGTTTATAAAGTAATAAAGAAGAGGGAAAGTGCCACTTCTCACCACAGGATGCTTTTATGTTGTCAAAAAAACTAATGTTACCAGATGTTCAGAAGTAGACTGAACTTCCACATTAATATTAGATCAGGATTCAGCAAACCTCTTCAGCACATGATGAAATTTAAGGTATGTTCATGCTTTACCATCTTGCAGTTCATCTTTAATCTAGTGAGCACAGAGAGCTGCTGCCACTGTGGATACAGCTAGATGTAAACAAGATTGTGTGGTTTCAGAAGAGATCTCAGCCACTGGGGTAAGACAAGTCCTCCTTCCTTCCATTTCCTAATTTTAAGATCAACTGAGTGACCTGAGCCCTGATGTACAGGGCTAATTGTGGATCCCAGAGAAATGGGAGAAAAAAACTGAGCTCAAGGGATCAGCTAAGCTCGCAGCCTCATAAAACTCTGTTATTCTGTTGAGTTGCCTTAACTCCCACTGGAATGAGCAGTCCTGCTGCATTGACTTGTTACACTGAGTTTCAAAACCCCAGACAAAAGACACAGTAGCCAATGATTAAGCTTCTTGCTGTTCGAATATGAAGCGAGGCAAGATTTTTACTTCTTTCTATTTTATCTACGTCATACGCATTCTCTTGTGTAATGTGCAACAGCAAATAACACTTCAAGCAGCTTTTATTCTTTTGTGTACTCTGTTTATATCACTGAAAATGCAATATGGAACATAATTTCAGTGGTGTTTCTTGAATTTAAGTATTTGGCCTAAATAGTTCATAAGATTTATAATGGAATCCAAATAAAACATCTTTTTCTAGATATCAGCTATTGGGACATCAGTAATTTTTTTGGTGGGAAATGAGTGTGTTTAATTCTGTGAGATACAGGTTGTAAGCTAATAACATATGAAACAGAGGTGATGAAGGAACTGCGTGTCCTGTAGACTACTTTCTCCTGTTACATATCTGTCTCTGGTCCATCAATGAAGACCAAATCAGTGGAAGGAGGAAACGGCTTTTCGTTGACCCTTTTAAGCAAATGTCAGCACAGAGCAGATTTACAAGTGGTGAATATAGCACAAGCTGGTTATATACAGTGAGCCAGCATATGTTGAGCCAGATCCTACCCCTAGTTTTGCAGATGTTGATCAGCAGTAATCTATTTTGATCTAAATTCGATTTTACACATACATATTTGCAGTTCATAATTAACTGTTGCAAATCAGCTTCTGGAGATAGAGACACAAGTTAGAATTTGTAATACTTCATAGTTTTACCACGTTATGTATTATCATATCTGGGCTTTGATGATGCTGTGATTCTGAAGCATGTGAAGGAACAGAAAAGGGGCACCTAAGTGGGAAACTAAGCTAATATGATATCTGAGTGAGACTTGCAAGTCAGGAATGAAGACCTCTGTTCTGTCCTGGTTTTGAATGCTTTTTAAACTTGTGTTAATATTTTCCTGGTTAGAAAGTACAATGGTCTTTTTGAACTGGATTTTTTAGATTACTATTTTTGGCTGGATTCAGGATTTTAAAAAATCCTCAAAACATCTTTTCAGATGCTTTTAAACTTTCCATATATACTGTATATAGTATATGACTTTTAAAAAATTCAGAAATTCTTTTGTTTTTCTTGTAGAAGTCCTTGTAAAAATGTACATTCTTTTATCTAAATTATGATTAATGCAGTAAATGTATTTGCCTTTATAGTTCTACATTATTCATTTTTCAAAGCAAATACATGTTTAGTTTGCCACTTAGTGTACAATTAGCTGGTTTTAATTTGTCAACTGTGTGAACTTTCAGTTCCAACACTGCAGAAGCAAATATCCAAACACCACCTGATTTCTAATAAGGCATGCAGATCTTCTCAAGTATAAAGTTCACACTGAGGGCAAGTGGGGAGAGAGTCATTGCTACAAATCTAATTCAATAGATGTTTTCTTACTGTTAGGATGAAGAATACCTACCCAAGATGGATGAGCGAAACAAAACACTGAAAGAAAAATTAGTATCTCGTCTCCAGTTTGAACCAGAGAGGGCAGAGGTACTGCTTATGGCAAAAGGCAGGTCTATTGTGTGTGAACCGGCTGACAGCAGTGAAACGGACAACAGGGAACTGGTGAGAATGTGCATGGTTTTAAACTAGACTATGTGTTAATATTTTAATTGCAGTTAATATCCTCCTAGCTATAGTCCCGTTATACTAAAAGTCTGACTTAGAGTTAACTATTACAATTATATAATCTTAAACTAGAGTTAAATATAAAAGCATGTACATTCCTGAATCCTTTCTAAATCTGGGTGCCCCAAAGCCCAAAATTAGATCTTTAAAAATTCTGGTCAGTTGCTGCTAATCGTGGAGGCAGGGTTAGCGTGTGCACTCGGAAATTAAAGGCAGCACTGTTGGATGTGCGCTTCTGGGCCAAACTCTGGGCCTGGGCAGCTGTGACTCTTGAAAGTGTAGTGTTGCTGAGCTCTTAGGGGTGTCTTAAGAGTGGTCCAACAGCGAAATATAAACAGATTTGTAGTAGAATATAGGGGCTTGTAGAGACTTTCCGGGAGTTTGCAACAGTGTTAAAGTAGTTTTTGCATAACTGATTTTGTTTGCCAGTGCAGCTTTGGGGATATTGGGATGTTTTGTAAGACTGAAAAAAGTGATGTTAACCTAATGTGTAGGTTGGCATCCTTTGTATAGACAACCGTGTTATACATAGGATAATCCTAGATTTACAGTATTTTTACATACAGCAATTTTTTTGTTTGTTTGTTTTAAATCTGGCTTCTGCCTGGGAAGATGTTATATGAATACATGTGGATTATATGTTTAATGCCTATGCAGTCCTGGGAGTGAAAGTCTTCCTCCTAGGAACCGTGTAAGGAAAACTTCAGAGGCTGCCATTTATTGTGAGGCATTTTCCTGGAGGAAGTATTTGATACTAAGTAACAATTAAAATATGGGAATTTGGAAGAAAGGTTTTTTGCTTAAAACTCAACTACAGTCCTGCCACTGTTGGTGGAATCTCCTAAATTTGTTATAACCCGCCACCTTCTGTCTCTCCAAAGCAGAGTACAATGGAGAGCCTCACATTACTTAATTGCTCTTACCAAATATGCTACAGTAGGAGTTAGCCTTTGTCATTTAAAATATCTTCTCATAGCAGTAAACTGTAGCTCTCAAATACAAGACAGAGGCATTATAATCTGTTTTACATTATCTTAGCTTTTTCTTATTCAGCGTAAACTGTTTATTCTCATCATTCATATAAGGTAGCAAAGTTCTATTTTATGATGCTAATTTGAATAACCAAAATCAGACCTCTACATTTTCTATATGTGAATCCCTTACTCCCTCTATAAATCCATGTAAATTAATCTAATTTACATGATTAATGGAAGTATTTTCATTTAGTTAGTCTTTGGCTCAAATGTCCTGAAAAACAATGATTTGTTGTTCTAAATTTAGAATTTCTTTTTCTGAAGGTTTGTAACTATTTAGGCTTAGGCTGATGGAAATAGGAGAAAGCAATTTTATACTCCATATGAAAATACCAGACATTAATTTTAGTGCTCTGAGCACCGTTATTTTTAAGTCCTTTGTCAAGATTATTTTTATAAGTAAATTTTCATGCGTGTGAAATGCTGTATATCTTAAATCAGAAAACTTCTGTAATGAAAGCTGAGTTAAGCCATCGGTTGGTTTGAAAATGTTTTCCATAGCTGTTAAATAAATGCCACCTTTGATTTTTTTAGATTATAATATATGACCACTCAGTCAATAGTTATTGAAATTAATATATTTCTCTATCCTTTGTTCCCAGTCATCCTCAGGAGAGAGGAAGTACCCTATGCTTTGCACAGCAGTTTACAGAGCAAGCTCAGAAAGGAAACACCAAGCAGCAATAAAAGAGGAAGATGTGTGTTTTGGAAATGTGTATGTGTAATTATATTTCTTTATGATAACTTTTTGTTCTCTGCCACTTAAAATTTGAAACTGCGATGGATGTCTTCTACTGAATTATTTGACTGCTTCCCTGTGAGTTCTGTGAAGCCTGGATTGATGTTCCATCATAAACTTTATAATTTTCGCCCATTGCAATAGAGTCTGATTTCGTTTATGTCACTGAAAATCTGGAGAAGTGCTAGTGAAGTCATTGCAAATGGAATAGTCTAGTCAATAGGGAATTATATATTATATTAACCTATGCAAATATATTCCTATGTACTGTGTTGCTTTCATCTGTATAAAAGAAGACAAGTATTAGTATTTTTCAAATTTAATGATGGAGTACAATGACTGAGTTGATTTAATTGTTTAATGTTTATTGTCTTGAAGTGAAACTAAAAGAGTGTTCATATTGCTTTCAAATACTCTATCAAAAACCTTTGAAGTAGCATGACAAGTTGAAGGGGTGATGTATAGTTGCCAAGAATTGAAGGTTCAGAAAAATTTCTGTAGTGGGATCAGTGAAATCCAAGATTCCGTCTCTAACATTAGCAGGAGTAGAGGCTACTTAGGGAGACCACGCAAGCCTGCTTGACTGGCTTCTGCAGTTCATTTCCCTTGTACTCCCCTAGCATCCATAATTATTGGATTATGAATGTTTGGGGCTGCAGCTCTACCATATATCTGTTTATGAACCTGTTGACCGTAAGTTTGTCTTCTTCCTTTTTGAACCTCCTCACACTGTCATCCTCCATAGATATCTGTGGCAGGAAGCTCTACAGGTTCGTAATCCCCAGTCTTCTGGCACAGTTCATCTTTTGGTTTCTTTTCCCTTTCATACAGGTGATGAGGAAGGAAAATATTTTTCTGAGGCTGAAGAGACAAGAATGCCTTCTTACAGACAAACATCCATTCCTGAATTTTATAGATTGGATTAAAACCACACGTGGGGTATTTTATCCTAAATTCCTTTTTTAAAAAAATCAAGTTTGTCTATCAGTTTCTTCTCAATGGATTTTGAACTAATTGATCTCTTGCATCTAAACTTATATGAGAGATGTAGACATCTGGAGGATGTGAACTTCTTCTCAGTTTGTGAAAAATGAATTTTTGTGTAATGGAACCTCAACTTTCATCAGTCCTGAGCCAGGCAGAATGGTCTCCATCCCAGATATCAGAAAATATCTGACCAGTAAGGATTTGCATTCTGGCTTGTATCACCAGCCACAATACATGCTGCTAATTGTCTAGTTTAATTAGTAGGTGATGTGAGAGAAAGGAGATGTGAGAGTAGGAATCCAAGCATGGAAATTAAAGATGGAAGTATTTCTGGGGAGTGATAAGGGAGTATTAAAGCACAGGTTAGGAAACTGCCGGTCTTCATTAGTTTCAGTGCTCACAGTACAACTTATTTTGTATTTGTGTATTTTGCCCAGATAACATTTTTGGCTTTGTACATTTATCTTCAGAAAAGCACATAAGTGCTGCTATTAGTATATCAGGGGCTGCTAACACAGATTTCTGTCTCATCTTCCACATACTGGATTTGACTTCGCCAGCACTTTATCATTCTTCAGTCAACAGAGGAATCTTATTTGGGGTTGCCATTTGCTACCTGAGGTTTCACTTTTTGCCTTTCACACTTCTCTTTTCAGAAAGCAAAACACCTCTTAGCACAGAACTGTCTGCACTGGCTGTACCATCCAGTTCAGTACAGTCTAGTTCTCCATTCCTTTTTTAGATTTTTCTGACACATTTCTTTAAGAAATCATCTCTGCTCTAACTGTGAGATTTTGAAGAAAGGATTCTATAACTGTTAGTTCCTAGTCCTGAAAATAAAGAATGTCCCTATATTTTTGAATTAAGGAGGATCAAGTCTCCATTCATAGACTCAAGTACAAGATAATTGCTAACCACCATAATCCTTCTTTCCAGCCAGGGAACTGGTTTGCACCGCTTATCTTTTGGAATAAATTTTCATATTTGAATGCATGTTATCACACCGAAAATGTAATTCATAGTGAACGAAGGCCAGTACTGAAGAAGATTCTACTGATCTACTGGTCTAGGTAAGATGACAGCAGACCAGCACAGTGCAGCACTATGTCCTAGCTAGAGAAGAGATTAGTTTAAAAAAAGAAAAAAAGTGTTTCTTCCTAAGGAAGTTCCTAAGTGTTTCTTCCTAGCAGAGGACAGCTGCATAATCTTGACCCATGGAAGGGTAAACATGCAAAAATCAAATTTTATTTCAGTACAAAGAATGTAATTTATAGGATCATGTCAAAGTTTGGCCAATTTACACTTCCTCCAGGAATTCCAGATCTGAGTGAACATTGGTGTCTCTCAACGTGACAGTCTCATGAGGAGATGAGCACTTACTTGTCTATTCTGGGCCATGTTGTCTTCTGCATCTATCTACTGCTGTGTGATAGATTTGTCTCAGATATGTGCAAAGAAGTGACTGTGGTCTCTGCCAGATAATTATTGATGTTTAGATAATAATTGTATATGGCTATCTAAATAATAGATAATCACTGCTCTGTTATCCGCTCTCACTTTCTCCCATCTTTCTGGAAAATGGCTGCCGTTCCCGTTCTTTCTGATTAGTCCCTGAACTAACACATGGAACATTCATGGACAGCTTCACGGTTCAAGATCTCTAGAAGAGCCATACTGAGAATGCTAAGGTAGCTGTTACTTCTAGCTAAGATTCTGTTATATCAGGCAAAGCTGCTTTTTTTGTCAAAGATCTGAAATCAGTCTTCAAAAGAAAAGGCTGCTCTTGAAGTGCTACCCACAGCTAAGTGTGCATGTACCACAAGAAAGAAGTTGTGGTGAACAAGTACCAGGAGAAGAAAGAAGTTATGGAATAGAGTAAATTCTTTGAGATGTATTCTTGGTATGAACAGTGCTCACTCTGTCCTTCCTTTTAGCAGTTTGTATTATGGAATTCTGTCCTGGAAGAGAAACATCAAGACTTGTGCATTGATCTTCCATACTCTCGTGGGAAGCTCTTGTGCATATATAGTGTGGGGCTGCTGCTAAAGCAAAAAGTTCTGGCACATGAGTTTTAGACAATTTCAGCTCCCCTAAGTGATTCTTCTTTGATGCCATTGCCACTTTGATATAATCTAGATTATATGATTATATGATTATATGATTATATGATTGATATAATCTAGATTATGAATTCACCCTTTTAGTCTGAATTATATAGCCTGAATTTTTTACAGCATATTCACAACAGAGTTAGACCAACAGTTAGCTGAAGCGTAGTTACCTTAATTAATTTTTCACCATTGTTCCTTTGCTTTATTTTTTGTTGTTACTGAAGATGTGAGTGGTTAAATGAAAGCAAGTTGTACACGAAATCATCATGTCCTTTATGTTTTGTATTTATTTTTCATTTTGTCCTGACAAGTGAGATTAGTTGGAGCAGATTAAAAATTTATCTAAACTGTGTACACTTCAGTGTATACAGAGAGCTAAGCCACCTGCAAGATGTGTAAGAAGCTGGTGTTGCTTACTCTCCTGTATCCTTTTCTTTGTATTTTAACTGCTGACAGTTATTTTCCTCATGTTTTCATACAGGCTAGTATTGTACATGTATTTTTCAGAGGTCTCTGGCTTAACCTTGAATTACTTCTTCATGCATATTGAACTTATTTAAGAGATTTTCAGATTAGTCTACAAATCTAAGAATGAACTTGAAAAAAACCCCCGACAAATCCTGTATTACAGTATTCTTATTTTTTATGCTTTCTCTAGGAAAGAATTTAATTTTGAAAATGCAACTTATTACCTTCTTTCTGCTTTCATAGTAGATACCATGCTCTTGGAATTACTAAGAATGAGAACAAATTATACCATTGATTTTTTGAAGTATTATTTTCATAGTTGCATTTCCCAGAGCTTGAACTTAGTTTAATCTTGAAGCTCTCTTACCTTTGAGGCTAGTGAAAATAATGATCAAGTTTTATGTAATACTGCTTCTAATGCCTATTATGTCAAAGCACAAGAGGTAGGGCTGTAATTTTGTTTTTATTTCTTTCCCCACCCTCACTGTATATTTTATTCATCATGAATAAAGTTCTTATTCTGTGCCATAGGACAACTGTATCTTAATCATAAATGCAAACCATTATACAAGTTGTATTTTACCTGATTGTTCTATTTTGCCTGTATGACTGAATCTTCAGGTTTTTTCCTAATAGAGTATATTGTTCAATTTTAGGATCTCAAGAATACATAAGGAGGGAAGAGAAGAATCTGTTTGTCAGCCTACTAGCTGTAAGTCTTCAGCACATAAAACATGAATATTGAGAAACTATGCTTTGTTGAAGAGGGCATTGAATTGTAGGTTGTACTGGGTCTCGCTTGAAGTAGTCCATACGGTGCTGTGCTTTATATTGTGGCTAGAACAGTGTTGATAAGGCACCAATGTTTTGGCTATTGCTGAGCAGTGCTGCTTTCCCGGGGTCCAGGCTTTCTTTCCCTCAGAATGGATGAAAAGGTTTTCTAGTAATAAACAGGGCCAAACAAATGACAAAAGTCAAAGTCAATGTTATCCTCTTTACCTCATGGGATACACAGGAAACAAGTATTACATTTCTTATCCAACCATACTGAAGAAACTGATGTCAACTGATCATCTGAATACAAGTTTTAACGTCTTGTCGACAAAAAGAAACAGCATCTTGTGTGTGTGTAAGTCTCTCTCTATACAAATATTAAAACCACCAGAATGCATTTGGGGAAGCAGATGTTGCAGCAATGTAAACTTGTAGGAAGGTTAACTTAAATTAGAAAAATATTGTGCATAGTGATCTGCTTTAAACGACTAATATTTTCCTTTTTAATCTGTCGGTTGCAGATAATATTAGAGAGACTGAAATGCAAACAGCTGTTTTGAAACCGAGTTGCCATAAAAAGACTTGTGAGCAACCAAAAGTTGAAAGATCTTCTAAAAAGTCTTTGAGAACCAAAGTTCATTCTTATGATAGAACAGGTACACAAGTCGTAGCATCAGGGGGGGAGACTATGCTATTAGTTATGCCTGTACAGCCGATGTGTTTACTTCAGATTTACACTGAAATAATGGAGAATATGCTCAACTAACTGCTACTGTCTTTCCTCATCCCTCTCCTGCCTTTAGAGTAAGACTACATGTGTAGGGGAGAGATGATACAGCTGTAAATGAGAGTGCTGTCATTTCAAATCTTATTTCAAAGGCTAAGAACATTATCCTCCGTATTCACTTTCTGATGGTTTAATTTTACACCTGATCTCAGAGCAGAATTTACTTTCAGACAGCATTTGAATTCTTATTTTAATGTTGTTTCTATTTTATATAAGCTACAGTAATTTCTCTTTTAATTAGAATATTTGTAAAGAGTAGTCATGTTTTCCTACTTATCTTCCAGGATTAGTGTGGGGAAAAATAGATTTTGATCATTATTTATCCATTGAAAATATCTGTCTCTGATTCTGAAAACTGTGAGGGAGTGATACCACAAGTGGATTCTAATTTTTTTTTTCTTTTTTTGCAAAGTTTTTTTCTATGCACATTGTAATAGGGATTAAAAACCATGGGAAAAAAATTATTTTTAATGCTTTCCAGGACTTCTCAAATTGTTTTCCGTAATGTTATAGAATCTGTTGTTCAACTGGAGTGTTCTTCTATACAGGATTAGACTGGTCTGATTTCTAAAGGGGTAGTATGTTTCCATGTAAGAAGGAATTTCTTTTAAATATTAGAAAGAAAAGTATTATTGTTATTCTTCTATTTTCAACATTCTTTTTGTTTAGCTGAGATTTTGCTCTGCCTTCAGAAGGCTTTTCTTATCCTTTCAGTCTTTTTAGTGCCTGAGAAGGTCTTTGGCCTGTAAATTATATTTTTTCTACTGAGTACTTTGAATTTTACTGTGTAAATTACACCAAAGATCAGTGTAAAATCACTGGAAATTGAAATTGCTTTGAAGTAAATTGAAAAACTGTTCTTCAATTGCAGGAAAATACATTTTGAATATCTGATGGCTTTTTATTTTTTTTGAGAAAGACTTTCTAAGACATGTTTTCAGTGTCTTCCAACTCAGTCTGAATAACATTGGACCAATCCTCCACACTTGTTAAGGCTTATACAATGAAATTAAAGAATGAATGGCTGGCTGGCTTGCGTAATGAATCTAAAGATTTTATGTTTAAGGGAAAAAAATTTTTTTTTTTCTTTTCTCGATGTACCAGAACCAATTGATGATGATGTTATAATGCATATTTTGAGGCTTCGAGGCAAACTTGGCTGGCAAACAAAGTTACCATCATGTGAATGGTTAGCTAGAGAGGCTGATGTAGCCAGACTTCAGAAGTTCACACTTACGGTGATTTTTACTTTCCCTTCTCCACATCCTGTGCAATTACACATTCTAGAAATGATGTTGGTTATGAATGTAAAATACTTATTTCCTGAAAGCTTTTGCCTGTTCTTAGAATCAACAAACCTAATTACCAGGATTGAATTCTAATTCTTAAAAATAGGAAGTGGAAACCAAATTACACTTTGCAATGATCAGAGCCATAGCGGACTTTTGAGAGGAGATGGTAGCTAGAATTGTTCTGGGAGGAGAATAGTGGTACTTAGAATTATTTATTCCATCTCTGGGTCCATAGCAATCACTTAAACTTAGCACTTAGCCAGTGCTCCCCGTAGTTGAGCTATTCTAGCACTAAGTAGAATTGTGATCACGTCTGTCCTGATCAAACATGCCAAGTATGAGGCCAGTATTTGTTGTGAGTGGTATTGGGCAGTCTGCTCTTGATGTAGCCAAATGGGACGCTGCCTGTGTTCTCTTACTAGTTTGGTGCATTTAAATGACAGACAGACACATACCTGGTTTAATTATAATTTTACATACACACTTCTTCATGAACAAAAAAAACCCAGACAGCAAAAAAAAAAAATCACGTTTCTTTCAGTGTGCACAATGTTGTGACATATTTTTGATGCATAATAAAAATAAAATCTATGTTATATTTTGTCCCTTGGGACTTTTGATTTCGGATATGGCTGCAAAATTTTTAAGAAGCATCATAGTTGTCCACAAAACTAGAATTTCTTCCAGCTATAATGATTTATTTTCAAAACAACTAGGTATCTCTGATATTTACAATCTTTAACTGTATAGATGTTTGCTACTTAAGACCTTTGTGATGTTTTTTTAATCTTAACAGTGCTTACCACTATTTTTATAGATGGATAAAATTAATTACTAAAAAATTTGTTCAAGTTTGGATAAAAAAGTTGTAACATTAATAGGGTTATATGAGACTGTTTTCTTAACAAGGAATAGTAATATCTAACAAGCTGCTGGTGGAACTGAAAAATAATTCTTTAGAATGGAAATAATAGAATAGAAAAATTTGATGATAATAGAATAACTTTCTAGTCAATTCAGTGTTGCTACTAAGCTTGTTATCAGCAAAAAGTCTGGGTACTTCTCTGTTTTTCTTCTCATAGTAAAATATGTGCATATAGAACTTGTAATCATGCAAAATAAATTGTATATATACATAGAAATAATTTCCTCTTTTGACAGAGACCTTTATTGCTAAAAGATAGTGGGGAATATATATATTGTCTTCAACGAGACAGGAACAACTTTAAAGCTCCCTACAACCCGTACGATTTACAGGCTGTCTCTACGAATACAGCTATGCAAAACAAAGAATATTGGACTATTACAGCTTCATTTGTGTCTAAGGTAGCATGTTGTACAACACACAGAACAACACGAACCCAGAGATTTCCACAGAAAGAACATTTTTCTTTTCACTTATTATAATGTTGCATTCCCATTGCAATTATGTTACCTTCTTTGCTTAAGAGCTTACTGGTCCCTCCTAAAGACAAGTCCTCGGCTGGGTTTGAGCTGAACGTAGCTCATCCCTTTGCTCAGGCATGTGTTTAGATCTTGAACTATGGTATAGTTTGAGATTAGGTGTATCAGAAGATGGGTAACTTAAAACTTAGCACCCTGTAATCCACTAACTATCTGCAGTTCTGGGCATAGTAATGCACAACAGGGAATACACTCACATCCTGCATGTTCTGATCTCAGACAAGGCCATACCCTCCACTCGTAGTTGTGCATGGAAATTGGTAGTGTTGAAATTGGAAATTTCATGACTTATCTTTGCTTTTTCTGTTCTTTTACTTTTTGCGTTGTAAATAGGTAAGCCCTTAGTGACTTATTGGTTATCTTTGTTTAGCCTTGACAGCATTATCTTTTTAAAAACATAAAAGACCAAAGTTTATTCTATATCAGAATGAGATCTCACGACTGATTTAAGCCTATGTAAGGCTGCTGAGAGACTGGCTCCAAGCCATCCTCTCCATTATGTTGGCACTGGTGATTTCATGGCCAGTGTGTTGGATCATCTCACTAATTAAG
Organism: Fulmarus glacialis; assembly: GCF_000690835.1. Classification (NCBI taxonomy): domain Eukaryota; kingdom Metazoa; phylum Chordata; class Aves; order Procellariiformes; family Procellariidae; genus Fulmarus; species Fulmarus glacialis. Next base: position 58,853 of record NW_009206457.1, on the reverse strand, counting down.
CTGAAAATGAATGAAAATACTTGTATGTGTATTTATCTGCTTGCCAGGTTAATTTTCAGTCAGATTAGAAAGCTAATCTGTCTCACCCGGAGCATAGAGTACTGAAGAAGCGCTCAAAGAAGCACTAAAAATAATACCTTTTAAGAATATGAGGACCACATTGCATAATGTTTCATCAGTTCTTAAATGTCTTTGAAGACAAATCAACTTTGAAGCCCTTTTTCTCTTTAGCATCAGTGAAGTTTAAAACTAGTATGACACTAATTTTGCACGGAAGAAGTGATAATTGCATAATTTACATAATTGGATTGTTGCTGGATGCTAAAGTTAAACTTTTTGTTGTATGTATGAGATACATGATTTGAATGTCAGAAAATTACAGACATAGCTTAGGAACTGTTGCAATTACTGTTGTTAAAATGGAGATGTATTTGCTACCAGTGGAGGTACTAAGCTTTTATAAAACCAGATTGGAAGAAAAAAATAAATGTTGGGAACCTTACTGGGAAAAAAAGGCTGTGACCTTGTTCTTTTGCCTTCAGAATGCTTGCTGTAGTACATAAATTTGAAGTACAGTCTTGATTTAAATACAACGTGATTTGTTCCAAAGCGTCTGTAGTGAAAGATCTACTACTTGCTTTGGCTAAACCACAGAATGATTCATTGAAAACAATTAATTAGTGCTTAGTAGCCAGTCTTCTGTCTCTTATACTCCCATGAAAGCTAATGAAGATTTCTACAAAAGTACATCTGCCCATTGCCACTTTACTGTATTCTTGCCAGTCAGATGCCAGTCCATAATTTGAAAAGGAATTATGTTAATTTACAATTTGTAATTTTTATATCGTTTCACACAGCTGTGAACATTCTCTTTGGAGAATGAAAATCTGTTTGCTTACTCTGTTGTTGATTTGGTTCTAAGATGTTTTTTGCCTAACTGAAAGATATGGCAGAGGTTCAAGAAAAGTTTTTTTAGAGCTTGCTGCCAGAAGGTATTATGGTGACTGCCCTCTGGGTGGATATATCTGCCCACATTGTATTGGAAATCTTTCCATAAGTCTAACTCTCTTTTCCTCTTATTCAGCGTTGCATCATGTGGTGATGGGAAGAAATTGATATTCCATAGTTTTACTTGCTAGCAGTAAATAAGTACATTCAGATTTCTCCTTCTTACATACTTTCTGTGAGATAAAGCATTTTTCTATAAGAAAGGTATTCAGTAAACCTAAATAAATGGATTTTAAAATGTACTGAGGGGCTTTCCTTACTAAGGACAGACTCGGATATCTGCCTGAATACTTTTCTGAATAGTGTGTATGTGCCATAATGACATATTTTGAATGATAGAAACATCTTAATATTTAAAATGATAAAAATAAGTAGTAACTGTAAGTTTGTCAAAATTAAACAAAACCTGCATTGTTAGACAAAATAAATGGTACATTTTGCCACCACTGTGGTCATCAGTATTCATGCTTTTGCCTTTGATAATGAAGATTCAGTAACACTTGTCAAATTCTTTTTGAAAAGAAGTTGTGTATTTTTTCTTATTTTTTTCCCTAGTTTTCTGCAGGCCATAAATTAGGAGAAATGGAAATAACACCGGTGCCACAATGGCTGCATGAAAGACAGATGTATTATAGGTTACTCAATTTGAATTTCTTTTCCAATTTCAGGTAAGGAAATGAAAAAAAATTAATTTAAGCTAACCAGTTACAGTAATAATTTTCAATATCTTTGTATGATAAAATTTGAACTTAATACTGTTAATTTCTTCATAGGCATTTTCAAGAATTACAATATCTAAAGACTACTCAAAATCTTTTCGGTTCTTATGACTAAATCATTAACAGAACCAAACATCCTCTTTTCTCTTCTGTTATTTTTTGTTTCTTCATGTTTATTTATTTAACCTTAGAAAAAGTAAGAATATCTCTAGTAATATCTTCCTATGCGCTAAATTTTAGGAGGCAAGTTAATTCTTCCATTTGTTCTTTTTCACATTATATAGAATGCATGAAATAGCTAATACCATTCACCTTATATGGAATGCATTCAAGCAAATTACATACTGTAAAATAGAAGAAAATATTTAGTGGCTGGCTGTTTTGGAAACATCAGTAAAAACATGATAGCTGAATTTTAACCTCTTGCTTAGACTAATATTAAGCATCCACGTCCTACACATTTGTCTCAATATTTTACTTTTATTACTTTTTAGTAGGAGATCCTTGTTTCTGGTTTATTTTTTACTTTCATCTGAAGGATATTGCTGGAAGTGATTAACTTTTAGTACTTGACCCTGTGTCTCATGTTGGATTGTGCATGCAAGGTTTTTCTGCGTTCATCAGTCATCACAATGATGGCACCACAAATTTCACATAGTTTTGCAAATGCATTTTATGTGTGCCAGTGCCACATTCCACATATAAAAATTAACCAAAGTAATCATGATTTTATTTCATTACATTGCTCCACAAAATTCCTAAAAGGTTTTTTGTTACTGAATGTGTGTATATGTGTCAATTAGAGAATTAAAGATTGCTGTGATGGCAATGTTTAGAAGACAGAGAAGCCAATTTTAAACTTCTAAACAAAATTTTACTAAACTGGCATTCTTGAACTACACACTTTATGTTAATTCTTAGTTCATATCCATTATCAGTCATTATCACTCCATAGTCAGTTAATCCTTCACAATCTTTGTCTGTGAGTATGAAGTACCACAGAGCTGATGTGGTATGTTTAGCACAGTTCTTGATTGCCTTGGTCACTGACGTTGAGGAGATAAGACTCAAAACCTGTCTACCAAGGGAAGCTGAAACGATAATGAACATGTTGCATCTCTTCTTCCCGCCCAACCACATTGGGGATCCTACCCATTTATAAATGTACCGTGTTTATATTGTTTCTAGAAAATTGGCTTCTGCCTCTGTGCTAGGTGTTGCAAAAGCTTAATGAGTACTTTCCCAGGCTGCAGCAGGTGCGTTATCCTGTAGCTTGGCTGGGGGTTTTTTTGTTTTGTTTCTTTGTTGATTTTCCTTAGTTAACTGCTGTTTCTTTTCTTAAAGCAAAAGTAATGTTTGCCCAGCTTTGGGGGTTGTGTTTTATCACTGCCCAGTAACTGACCATCAGTGAGTTATGGGTTCTGGGACCCTTTGCTTTCAACCTGTGGCCGTATCTTCAAGGCCTTTACTGTTATCCCATGCTTAACCTATGTCCCATGAAGAAACTCTGCTACCAAAGTCCAGTTTACACAGGAAGTTCTCAGAACAAGTTGGTAACAAGCCTAACTGGCCAGGACTGGGGCTTGATGCAGTTAACATAAGGCACAGTTAGCTTAAAGCTTCTGGTTTATTACTGGCAGAGGCAGTACTATTTTTACTCGGCACAAAAATGCGTATGCAGTTACAGTCTATTAAGTATGCTTATGTCTGGGTTTAAAACAAGCTAATATTAATTTTTGCTTAGTGTACTTTGTCTTTTGTTGAGGTACAACAGGCCTCTGCTTTAGCTATATTTTTCATACATCTGTCAAGAGGTGTGGAGGCAATGTTTGGGAGCAGCTTTAGAAAGTAGAAATTGGCTAAATAGATTTGCATTTGTCTCCCAACAGCGTAAGTGCTATTAATGAGCTGTTGCGACAGCAGGTGTGACAGTCTGTAAAATTTACATGCATAACTAATTATTTCTGTTGCTTCTAGAATGAAGAAATACTTTCTAGTCTGGAAAATCAATGTTAGAAGAAGCAAGACAAACAAGACCAAGTCAGTTTGAATGTAGGTTTTTCATGCAAAAAGAATTAAATAACACTTCATCTCCTGCTGTACACTTTACCAATTTGTATCTTATTTTCCTTAAATACTTTATAAATCAACAAAGACCATTATACAAATGCCAGATTACCTGTTGATAACAGCATGGAAGACTTACTCTAATAAAATTTTTATGGTACTTTTATCTTGCTGTGAAGGAGCCCGGAATTTTTATCTGGAGAAACCTGAGCTTTAATTTGATGTTTATCTAGTGCCAAGCACAGTGGGATTCTGCTTTATGACTAGGGATTTTCGCTATGAATGGGATGAAAATAATAATTAATACAGTGTTAGATTGTAAAATGAGAGTGGTTGCACCAAATCCAGGATGAATATGGGCTGAATGAGAAGATGGAATTCAGTCTGTATGTTGAGGTGAGTAAAGAAAATCCCATCACACTTCATCTGTTCTCCTTAAGGGCATCCATTATTGGCATGTAAATAATATTTGTATTATGTAGGTTTGATGATAAAAAAGACATTGTTAACTCTTCACAAGAGATTTTTTTCCCCTTTTATGGAAATGTTTCTTATAGTTAAGGTTATTTTTACAGGTTTTTAATTAGCCATTGTGTTAGGAAGAGACTTCTTTCTGGGGTTTACATCAAAATGTTTAGCTTTGTGCTGAAAGTATATGGATTAGATCTTTCATTTGTACCTAGGGGTAAGGAACTGGGAAAGTCTGATGGCCTTTTTCTTCCATTTGAACAGTCAAGTGGAAAAGGCATAAACTGCCGGGTAGTCCTTTGTCTGTCTAATTTTTAAGTTACAGAAATAGGAAAGGTATTCAAGTAAATAGGATTTTTAACTGCATAAAATCTGAAAACTGTCATTTATGGAATGTATCATTAAAAATAATATATGATGAGTCAGCTTCTGAAAAAAAGAATCATGTTTTCTCTTTGCTTGGCATTAGTCAGAGACACGTTCATTAATTCGTACATTAATTCTTAACAGATACATCGCGCTTTCCCTAAAAGCAGATTTTTTGTAGGTGGCAAGTTCATCAAAATTCAGTTGGGGCACTTTAAATGACCTGACTATAAAATATTTTTAGTATGTTTTGTCAAAATCAGATTTGTCTTTTGAAATGTTTTTATGTCCTGAAATCATACGACCTTAAACTATAACCCTTTTTATAAACTAGAAAGTAGTCCTGATGCTCTCCACACTTCAGCATTTGAATAAATTTGTAGGTGAGCTGTTCCTGTAAACAAAGATGGTGAAAGAGAGCGTAGTCCCTGTAGAGTCCATAAATTTGTTTTCTTGAGTTTTTGGGTTTGGTTTTATTCCTCAGTATGTTGCTGCTCAGATAAAGTTATTGGACCTTCATATAGATAGGTTAGTGCAGGACAGTTTTTCAAAAGGAAATCACAGAAGGACTTCTAATGCTGTGTTGACCACACAGCCTGTTTATGCAACTGATTGTTCCTGAAATGATTTAGATCCCTATGCATTAAGAAAAGCAATTTAAAAGTTTTTTTTTTTTGATTTGTTCAAATTCTTTATACTTCTTAAATGTCGTGTTGAGGCAAAGCTCTTTGAAGTTTATTAATGCAATAAATAAGTTTGGTTATGCTATTCTTTATTTTAAAGTAATTAACAAGAATGCTCCAAACATGGATAGTGAAACGTGAACACATTTGAACTGCACATTGACAGGCTGCTGTCTTTTTTGTCTTCTACGCAAAGGTGCGCACATTGCTTCACACAAATCACAAAAGCAAAAGAAACCGCAGAGTGGCTATGTTTTGATTTGGAGACCAAATAATGGCTTTGTTATCAAAAATAAGAGGTTCTGATCTTAGCCCACTTATATATTTATTCTGCCCATTATAGTGCTCCTTTTTGGTGTGTATTCCCCCACAGAATGCGAGCTTAAGATTTTGTTATCAGGAGCATCCGCTGAAGAGACACCCTCCCTTTGAATATCCCAGTGCTATCAGTCAAAGGCATAAAACTCAGTGCTGCTTCTCATTACCTTGCAAGTCCTTCCTGGTACTTAGTGTGACGTATTTTGTGTGTTATTATAAATGAGTTATTTATTTAAAAAAGGAATATTTGGTATCATTTTAGTTGCCCTAAATTCTCAGATTTTGGACTACTCATGGTTTCAGTTATTTATGCCATGGAACAATTGGTTATGTCAATCCAGACAAAACTGTCCAAGATTTATATAAATTATTTTCAAAGAGTAGAGAGAGTTTAAAGGAATCTTATGTAAAATAAAAAGAAAGCAAATATTCTAGAAAAGACCAAGCACTTAGCAGTTCTCTGAAATTGCTAGGGTAGAACATAAGATTATGCCTCATGGAAAAAATGCTATATCTAGTTGTTCAAGGATTTTCACTAGTATCAAAAACAGGTCCTTCACCTTTTAAAAAAAAATAAAATCTTTAAACAACAAAGGAAACCAGGAGTGTCAAAACCAAAGCAACACTTGTCTCCTAGCCATCTCCCTTAATGCCTTTCAGATTCAAGGTCCATAAATCTTCTATAGCCTGACTGATCTGAAGGGTAGCTCAACAAGGACCCATTCAGCAGCTGATGATAAAAGTCACTGGGACATCATTTGGTATCTCTGTGCTCGCTTGCTACTGACTGCTGCTCTTGCAAATGTAGTGAGAGCGGTCTAAGTCTTGCTAATTCCACTGTCGATTACTAGAGTGCTGTTATCCAGCCCCAGTACTTTCCTATGACAGTCCATTATTTGTCACTGTTCCCCTGTAGTACCACAATCAACGATGTTCTGCTCGATCTGAGGAATTACGACTGAGCGTTAGCATTTTTCCTTTCTTATGGTATCAGTACTAAGCTCTCCTTGGCTTGTATCTAAAATTATTTGTAGCCTGGTGCCCAGTGTTGGTGTTAATCCTTTTAGGGCATGAGAGAAACTCTCCACCTTCCAAGAACTGTGCCAGTAACAAAAACTAGATCCTGACCATGTTTTCCTTCCTTGACAACCAAGCGGGACTGCTCTAGAAGGAGTATAAATCAGATGAATAAACACAAGAAACCTGTCTTCACAGTGTTTGATAGCAGTCTGCATACTTGCAAGGCTACTTTAATAATGTCTGGGGTAGAGGTACAGGTTGTGGATAAAATCTTGAACGAATGGATATTTCTTTCGCTTCTGGTTAAGGTTAAGTAGATCATCTGTTAATGGGAACTTAACCAGACATAGCCATGTTACTATGACAAACCCCTTTATTCAAAAGAGAAGACAGCTACTTTCAGATTTCAGAAAGAGCTTGCCAAATAGAGCAAAGTCCTACAAGTAAAAATAAAAATCAAATAATAAAAGGAGTTCTTTAGTAAGAACAACTGCTAATAAGAAAAAACAGTGCGAATGGAAATATCAAATTATTGTCTTCCAGACGAGATATGATTTTATCAATTGGGATTCTTCTAAGTTTTCACTTTAAAAATTTCCATAATAATTGAAGGTGAAATTAGAATTTGTTATCACAGAGAAAGTTAACCTCAGGCAAAAAAAAACTGAATGCAAAAAACAAAATCTTCTGGCATTTCAGTCAAGGATGTTGTTCAGACCTTTCTGACACCATTTTTCTGGAATGTCAGCAAAGACGAAAATAACAAAAGTTCCTCCATTTTGAAATCATAAGAGTATTGCATACTTTTAAATAGAGTTTAAGACCTCTAAGTATTTCTACTTAGTCTAAAATAAAAATACAAGCTGTAGTCTTACTGGACACAATGCCTCTAACAAGAACCAGATCAAGGAAGAAACACAAGTTTTTTACAAGTCTTTTTTCATCTCTGTTTACTGTTGCATTATATCACTAGTCTCCTAAAAACTTAAGGGCAATTAATTTGGTCACTCCAATTGAAAAATGCTATGGATTTTTCTGTATCACTTGTTTTCTGAGTGTAATGTTTCAGGAACATCAACAGAGTTATTAAACCGTCATTCAGTTGCTCTGCCTCCTCAACTTTCATCTTCATTCTTTGTTCTTATTTAGGACTTTCTCTGTCTCAGGCATAAGGGTATCAGTTACTTTGAATTTTGAAATTGTGATTTGCTTTTGGGGGTGTTTTTTTAGACGTGTGAATTAGATATGTGCTACCCCTGCTATACTGCTCACTATGACATTCTGGAGAGCTTTTTTAAACTTATTTCCCCATACAGCAAAGTATTTAAATTACCTGGAATCCTTTATGTAAACACACCAGTCATGTGATATAGCTTCAGCAAGGGACCTATGTGCAACCCATGTCAACCACCCTTATTTTATGGTGAAGGAACTGATCAGTGAAGGAAGACGACCTGCTTTTTACATTGTTTGCTGAAGGTTCAGGGACATTGACAGTACAACCACTATCCTGAAAGACCAAACGAAAATGTTAATTTTATATACCAAAGATGCACAAAAATAGAATAGGAGAGCAGGTAAGAGAAAAGATACTTACTGTACAGTAATTGTAATTCCTTGAGAAAATTCCCCAAGGGGCAAGGCTGAAGTTTCTGCTGTGTGAACCTTCTCCAACAGGTTTGAGTAACTCTACAGGAACATGTGTTGCGATTCTTTACTATGAAGGCTGCAATGAAGAAGGGTGAAAACAGTGTCTAAAACCACAACCAGATTGGGAACTACTTGTAGGAATAGACCTATGCTATCAAAAGAATGCATGTGTCACAAGATTAAGAAATGTGGCTTAAGTGGCAATGGTCCTTTAACTGTAGAAGAATAATTTCAGAAAGTCTGTATTTAAGCCCCAGAAGTGTGTGCACTGCTATGTAAAATGAAGCAATATCTGTCCTGAAACGTTAACATTATAATAACAAAACATTGAGGGACAACCTGAGAGGGAAGTAATATTGAAAATGTTGATATCATAAATCAAGATTTTTTAGACAGGCTTTGAAATAGTTTAAAATGATTGCACAGAATAAGTTAAATAAACGTAAGAAAATACAGTTCTGTGCTCTTTACAGCGGTTTGCCTTTTTGATAACGTTATTCCTCAGTGCTGCGGTAGTTTAGAGTGTGTTTAAGTAACTGCTTGAAATTGAGTTGCTTATTCTATCTCAACTTACCTGTGACTGTGCATGCTTCAAGAACATTGCAATTGCAGGTAGAACGTGTTAAAGTAGTCCTTACCATAACAAAATCCTAACAATTCTTAGTGGACAATTGGTTGCAGTTAAGAGTTAGACATTTTTAATATACAGAATAAAATTTACGGTTTTTTCGTTTGCAATGTTAAATCCGCAGATGGCAAGTCTTCTGTCTCTTAGTGGTTCAATGGCACAAGTAGAATCCTACAGCAGACAGTTCATATTATTATCTTACCATGGTGAATAATGCTAACATTGCAAACATCAAAATCAACACTGCTAAAGGAAGTATAATCTTCAGAAGATTTCAAGAACATTCTAGTTAAGTATACAAATGCTATGAAATAAGTTGTGGGAATGACTACTGAAAAGTATATCCATATGATCAAAGTCAAATGCTTTAACTATCAGAAAGACTGCCTTCCATATTTTGACAACCTTCTATTTGGTTGATGTAACACATTTGTCTATGAATCATAAAACTGAAGAAATTAATTCACATCTCTTTCAATTAAGTGGATTTATAGCTGGTAAGACATAAACACTGATGGAGATAAATGAGAATATGTTATGTGACTGTATTCCATGTTTAAAATTCAGTGATACTTTGAAATCAAATGCTTCTCCTTGACAATGATGTCACTAGACATTTATAATGTCTGCTTGGCACTTTGAACTGTATTCTGTAGAAGTCATGGTTCTGTCTCGAAGCGACATGTACAATAGCCTGTATGCATATTTATAAAGTGAATATGCATGTGTTTACTCTGTCAAGACTTTTATTAGGATGGTCCATGGTGGGTACACCGATGCTTCGCTTCCCTTTCTCCTGAATACATGAGAAATAAGATAGAGTCATTCTAGTTCCTTCAGTTACCAAGTAGTGGCAGACCATTTCACGTCATGTTTTTCAAATGATTCAGCCACCTGTGACTCCTCCCACGCCATCTTTAAATATTACACCATTTCTGAGCCATCCAGCACAGATACAGTACTTGACAGAGTGGTCCTACAATTATTTCTGTAAAGGATTCCAGAACCAGCTGCCTAGCACGATAGTCTAGAGGCTTACTTTTGGAATCATCCATCAAGCCAATGCACATTGCTCAAGGAAATTATGCCCAGTAACTTTATTGTTTGAAGTCTGTAGTCTACATTTCCTACATTTCTACATCAGAATAACTCTGATATATTTGCGGTTCTGCATGTGCTAAGACCAAGATGGCGTTGCATGTGCTATACCTTGTATCCCTCTGCATTCCACAAGAGAAGATGGCGTATGGATGCCCGTTCTACGATACTTCAAGGAGGAATCTCAGGAATAAAGTCAGGAATTGCAAGTGATAAAAACACTGCATTCCATTTTACTCCTTCTTTATCAAGACAAATTCCAACAGTGTTCCATAAACCTACCTTTCAGAATGCCTCACATTGCCTATCTTTGCCTGGGATTTCTGTTTGCTTGCTTTTTTTCAGCAGTCCCTCCCTGTAATCTTACCCTCTTGCTGACATGTGTGTAGTTGTTAGCAATATTTGTGCAATATTTATTGAATATAAGACTTATTTTATTTTAATATTTCATACCTCTTTCACTCTTTAAACACACAATAGTAAAAACTGTCTGGTAATGTTGAGATTTCTGGCTTGTTCTCGTTACCTTGCTCCTTTTGGGTTTTATATTGCATTCTTTTGCTCATTTTATAGAAAACATATATAAAGATTTAAACACTGTAGAATCTTTTTTTTCTGTCCTGGATAATATTCTGAGAGATGAGAGTTATGTGTCTAGACAGAAACATTTGTCCAGCCCTTTTAAATTAAGATTAAGTGATCTTGCTGAAAGCTCTTGTGAAAATATTTTCCTGCACTTAGAACTTGAGCAGTACTTACATTGATACAGGCTTGAAGCATGTGTGGTATCCCACTGACCTCAGTTACACTGAAATACAAATCTCTGTAAGCTCAAAATCTTACACAATGTAAATAAAGAGTAGTTCAATTTGATCAAAGAGATTACGTGTATATAAAAGTAGAGGAGAAATTGTAAGCTTGGAAACTGAAGATATGTTTTCCTCTATTGCATGTCATTGATTTTTGGATTTTCTTTTTATATTAAAAATTAAGGAATGTTTCCACAATAACTTTCAGTGTTGATAGGTAAATGAAAACATACATACAGCTAGATAATAAAAATTTCTGATTTTAAATTAAAACCTATAAAATATTTAGTGACAATCAGACAACTGAATAGTAAATTAGCTATTATTCTTCTCCTCATTATAAACTTCAAATTTAAAAAAAAATTATTCAAGGGGATAATATAGCAGTTACTACATTGTAGAAAGAATGAGTTTTTCAAGAATATTAGTACTCCTTTTCAAATATAATCTACTGTTTGAAATTGCTGCCTCTTTATAAATACTTTTAAATGAAATATGAGTAAAACATAATGTGTTGCTTTGCAGTTTTAGGTATTTTTGAAATATCACTATGGGATTAATGGCATACATTTTCTTTAATCTTAGAAATCAACGTATGCAGGACAGCAAGGACAGCAATTATTGTTGCCAGTAATCGGCCAACTCAGGTAGAGAAGTTCGTATAGTTTTGCAATCAAATTTTGGTAAGTGTGTCCATATGAAATCAATAACTCATTATATTCTTAGCTATGCTTCCTTGAACGCACATACTGGGGTTAGTGAACAACTACTAGGAACTTCAGATTTTATATCTTTTCCGTAGAATTCAATGTACTTTAACAACCAAATGGGGTTTAACCTTGCTTTATTAATTTACATAAACACAGCTTACTGCCAGCATCATTATTTTCTACTTAAATTTCTGCCAATAATTTAAGGTATATTAACATTTATTAACATATAAAATGACATGCATTGGAGCCATGAGATCAGAAAAGACATAATTGAAAACTGAAATTTTTTTCTCTGATGCCATTTTTGTTCAATCTTTTTTCCTTAAAAGAGGAGAAAATTTTAGGTGGGTTTTTGGGGTTTGGGGTTGGGTTTTTTTTCCCAGAAAAATTTATATCAGGATTTTTTTCCTAACAAAATAGATATAGAGAAGACTCCAGGCTAGACAGTAGGTCTGATAGCTTAGAGCATTTATCTGTTATTTGAGACATGTGTGTTGAAATCATTGTTTTGCCTCATCCGTTGCAGTTTAAAATTAAGCAATTTCTGTTTGTAATTAACAATATTTCTTGGGTATGTCTACCTAGTGTTTTGAATGCAGATATGAGCTTGCCATATCCATGATTTGAATTAGTAAGATGTAGTGCATCAGAAATTTTTTTGAATTTTTTTCTGTTGGTTAGTTGGTTAGTTGGGTTTTTTTTCCAAAACAGAATTGGAAGGGAGTGCTAGATGATCTTACCTGATTCATTTCAGAATTGTTTCAAGACATTGATTTCAATAAAAGAGCGAAAAAACTCGTGATGGCTGTTCTTTCAATGCCACCTTAATTAATACTGTTTTCAGGCTTGTGTTGGTATAATACTACTTTAGCCCTACAGGTGGAGGGAAGACTACAAATTGAAAGATTTTAGGAAAATCTTTGGTACTTTTACATACTAGAGAGTTTGAAAAAAAATCAGATGCTGAGCTTGCTTTGCATATAAGATTTTTGGGATGTTTGCTGCTTATAGTTTAGTTTTAAGAAAATGACTTTGCAGAAAAAAATATTGCATAGTTTATGCAGAATTATGAAACAAATTTTTGAAAGTAAATAAAGTAACATGTATTTATTTGAGTTTTTCATTAAAAAATAATGCTAGAAATACCACATTGGCATTTCTTTATGGTTAGGCTTCCCATGCCCATATAAATATAAATATAAATCCATTCTGTTCCCTATGATGGTTGTGATTAGGAAGGTAAGTTTGATACAACAGTGAATGGAAAATGAATAAGCAGTGTGTGACATCTTTAGGAGATCCTGGAAGATGAAATTGATAATGATCTAGTGGGCAATCTGCAAGCACTTTCCAAAAGTGAATCATATATATATATATATATATGGCATGATATGTTGTCAAGCAGAGACTCTGCATGAGATACTCCCATAGTGGAAAGAGCACAATTTCCTAAGTGAGTTCTTCTGCACGGGCTGTTTTGTCAGCACTGCTCCTGGAGCTCGAGGTGCGTATGATTCTACATGTCACTGTTAGTATAGACTTTTCCTAAAAGTGAAATCTTGTAGATTACACATCTTGAACTGCAGTTGCTTTGAGATTAGTAATCATTCTTTTTTGTCCTTGATTTTTAAAATGACCAGGGACGTTTTGTTCTCAAAGACTTGGCATATTAGTGCACTTGATAAGACTCAGCTATGGAATCAAAATTGTTCTTCTTGTCCACACACCTTAACCTTAAAAGAGAGCTATTTCGGTCCTAGAAGGCATCCTGCTACTTTTGTTGGTGATTTTGAGCAAGATGTGGAAGTTAAGATAAAACTAACAGAAAATTTGCTTAAGAATTATGTTATGCATAACTTAATGTTGACTTGTAAACTGGATTAGCTATAGAAATGTTACAAGCTTGATCAATTTAAATCTATTTTCAGCTATGATATGAAAAAATTTTGGAAGTTGCTCTTCCAAATAAAAAGATAATCTAATAAATTAACCTATTGTGTTACCTAAGATCTATTGCATTGTTATTATTTATGAGAATGGAATCAATATTTCATCTTCAGAAAGCCACAGATACATGTCATGTGTCACATTGCACATTTGTAGGCATAGATGCACACATTGCAAGTATCTAGACATCTGAACAGCTTCTTTCCACAAAATGGATGTAGAAATGTTTCTGCTTTCTGAGGAGAAGAGTGCTAAGTTTGGCTGTCAGGGTTGTTTTTGTTTTCTTGCTGGATCTCAGTGTTACTTGGTCAGACTTGAAAGCTTCTTTTAATTATGGCCTCTAATAACTTAATGATCAGCCTCCCCAAAGCCTGCAGTGCTTTTTGGGACCCTAAAATTCCAGAATCTGTAGATGTGCTCCAGATATTCCTGTTCTGCTCCAGCAGGTCACCTTTGCCACAACTTGTAAAAAAAAAAAATTCAAAGAAAAGGTTTCTGATTGTATTATTTCTATCACAGGGGAATTTTCCAGCCTCAGTTGAGGTTAGGAACTGAAATCATTTGCTTGCCACAGCCATCTGGTGTAAATGGCTGGAATGAGAATAAGAAACTCCTCTAGTATAATCATTTGGAAACTTCAGTCCTAGGCAGTACTTTCCAGCTTATTGCTGTGCTCATGGAAATTTCTAGGGAGGGTGCAAAATTCTGAGCTAATAGCTTATGCAGTAGAAAGGAAAACTTTGAAATGTCTGACCATGAGAAATATGTACATCTGCCATAACTTTTCCTGATGATGAACTTTAGTTATGATGCTAGTAATGGGAGCTCAAGCACGGGCATTAGAGTTCTGTTCTACAATTACTAATTTTTGTGCTGGTTATTTCTAGAATGTTATATAGTTTTTTGAAAATCAAATTGTTAAACTAATATATATGGAGGAAAAAATAGTGCTTTCATCTATCTCTTAATAAAAAACAAAATTAATAATCAAATTACTATTAAGGAATGCAATGAAAGCTTTATTTGCATCTTGCTCATTTGCAGAATGTTTCTTGGACCATGCAGGTGTGCGTGTATGTACTTGATATAAATATGCTAGAGCTGACTTGAGCTGTAGGGGAAGAGGAAGCATTATCTAGCTAAAATTAACAACTTGATCTCAAAGACTAATAGAGTTTGCTTTGGTCCCGTCCCCCCCCCCTCCAATTTTTTTTCTGTTAAAAAACAGGTTCTATTTACAGGCCAAAATTAGCAGTCCTAGTCATGCTATACAACCTTTTCCACCTCCAAAAAAATATTTTTCTTTGCTATTTGACAGCTGTAGCCCACGAGGTGAGGGAAAATACTTCTGGCAAAAATGCTAAAATAAGACACTCAGAAAAGTTTGACTTTGCAGCCTATTCTTCTAAATAATATTTGCATATTCTGAATTGTACCTAGGGTGCTTAACAGCAATATGGCTAACTGAGACAGAGCCTGACCTTTCTGTCTTCAAGTCATAGGGTGTGTGTCCATTCTAACCGCAGGTGCCTTTGTACTGTTTGAGAAAAGTCCCTTTTCTCAAGTCTCTACAGTATGCAGCTGGTGAGCTCCAGCAGCACCTGAGAATATATTAGAGAGAAGGCTAGCTCCAACCTTGTACTACCCAGCAGCAAAGCGGGTAACAGAGGTCTTGTTACCAAGCCATCCATGCATTAGTCCTTCCTTTTGTGCTCACAAACGTCCTGTAGGAAGTTGTCTGCTGATATGCTCTGGCTTTGAAAATAGTATCCCTTCTCCAGAAGAGGATGATTTTAGGACTTCTTGGGACCATAAAGATGGCTGTCTTGTAAACTGTGCACCAAATTTGACAGGCTGCCTACTGTAGCTCTGTGCCAAAAGACTTGATGGAAGACATTAGATCTATGTGAAAAATACTGATTTTCCTTTCCTGTGCTTTCCTCTCACTCCAGTTAGTAATTGCAGCAAAGGAAAGGTCAAAGACACTGGAGAATGACTCAGGCAACCAAATACACTGGGTTTATTCTTTTCATTTCTTATGTTCAGACTCAAAAGTTATCAAAAGTTTTTTGTCAGATCTGAACTTAATGTCACGACATTTTAAGGTTATATCAGTGGGCTCCAGAGACAGCTCTCCTGGCTTTCTCTTCAGCCTCCCTTTCAGGCTGTGATAGACAGTCTCTTGTGTGTTGGAGATAACAACTGCATACCTGGCAAGTCTGGATCTCTCTCACAGGATTCTTGAAAAATTGCAGACAGTTCTTGTCCCTTCAGAGGGACGGATTTTTTTTCGATGACAAAACAAATCAAATGATCCTGTTTATTTAAGTAATTGCAGGCAGCTTACCTGAACTATTTCCTGCTATTCAAGTCCTCACACTCAGATGTCTGCAATACCTTTTGTTTCTGGTGTGTCTGCCATCACAACCCTCTTACCACCATAAACTTCAAGGAGAAAGCAAAATCGAATCCACTACTAGGCTGTTCTGGCTTCTTCTGCTTCAATTAATCTCATCTTTCTCTTTCCTTACCTGAAGGTGTGATTATTGCCACTATCTTCTGACCCTCATAAATGCAGTGGTTCCTCCAAGAGACCCTGTCACGCTACAGTACTGGAGAGACCCTCTCAATTTATGAATTGCCATGTCCTCTCAGCCCTCTGTCACTGATCCAGGTCAGTGATGATAGATCCCTTGGTCTTTGAACCGGGTGCCACACAGGCAGCTTAACAACTCAGGACATGCAGGAAACAGAGGAAAGGAGCCTTAATATCCAGATATCCTTAATATTGTTAATATCTCTTCCAGAGCTCAGAACACTGAGAAGTCAACCGACGAGTCATGATGGCTGTCATACTGCACTATCTTAAATTGAGAAGCAGGAAGGGGAAAAGATCCTTTGCTCTCTGCTGAAAAGCTGTTGGTTTATTGGGTGATGTTTCAGTTTTGGACTCTCAATAGTCTGTTTCACCAGCAGCATGGAGCACGTTGACAAAGAGCCTGAGCTCTTTTCAGATCATGAGCAGAAAATAAGGGAGAATGTTTCTTAGGACATTTTTTAAAAACAAGTGTATTGTCAGGGATGACTCCTTCCATGAGATGTGCTAACATAGAGAGGAAGACTTGACATTATAACTTACATAATTTATGTCTATAACATTATAGCTAATAATCTTGGATCCTAATAAGTCTCACACATAAATGGAAATATTTACTGACAGTAGGAAGCAATTCACTAGATATAATGAGCTGGCTATAGTGAAATAACTTCTTTTGATATTGTTCTACCAAATCTAAGTCCATGCTTTAGATCTTGATCCCTCTCATATTAGAGTCCCTGCTTGGGCCAGAAGAATTCAGATTGTCCATCAGCTTAGACTGCGTTTAATTAGCAGAAACCTCTGCCCACTCTAGTGAGATTCTGAAATTGTCCTTTCTTCTCCATTCCAGTTTTCTTCAACTACGTTAGGATTTGTGAGGATGTTTCCTTTCACCAGATATCTCTGCTGAGTAGTAACTGTTGAGTAGTTCTTTATGTCCTTTTTTAATTCTGCTAGTAATATGTTAATTATTGCAGGTTTTTTTTCCTCTTCCTCCATACTTCACAATTTCAGGGTGGAAAAATCATTGCACACTGTGAACATCAGAAGAAGTTTTTCATTTTACATCCAAGGACAAATCTGCCAGATGCTGCCCCAAATCTTTTTATTTAATTGCTAAGGACCCAAGCTATGTTTGTAAAGGAGCTCTTAAGTTGGACAAAAGTCTGTATTATTTATTACCATTTATGCCATGATCTATTTCCAAATAATCACCCAACAGAGCTGAAGCTGTGTCAGCATTCTTGCCCAAAAATTGTTCCTTCCTAAGTATATTCAGGGAAACCATCTGGATTTCTACTCCCCTCCAGTAATCAGTAAGTCATCCAGGGTCAATGCTGTATTGGGCAAAAGGGTGTCAAGGTTTGTGTTTGTCTGAAGAGTTCCAAGATCTTCCTCTAATTTATTGTGCCTTTATGACATTTGGTATCACCTAAATATTGAATAAATATATGTAATATAATAAATAGTAATATGTAGACTATTACTTAGAGTAGAGAAAGTTATTACCAATAGCTGGAGTTCTTCAAGATACATAGGCTTACACTACCTCCCTCCTTCCCATTTAGTCTAGTTGAACACTCTAGGTCAAGTTGATGCTACCGTGACTGCAAGAAGCAAGCAAGTTATGGTTACCATAACTGCTTCTATGTAATTATGGAAAAACTGTCAATTAGTTAATGAAAACAATTGACTTGACTTCAGCTTATTTCTGCTTCTTTTCCTCCTCTCTCCACAGTGATGTAGCCAGAACCTGTATGTGCTTAAGAAGTTTTGCTGAGCTACTTCAATTTCAAATAGGTGTTTCCAACCCCAAGATCATCTCAAGACCAGCTTCTTTGACTTTACATATACTTACCAGAAACTTACTTCACAGATAGATGCATGTTATTAAATTGTGGAAAAATTTTACTTTCTTAGAGTTGGGAGAAATTTAACAGAAGCTGATCGTTGGCTATGAAAATAACAACCTATTACAAGGAGAGGGTAGCTATATTATTGAGCACTATTTTGAGCTACTAGTATAATCTAGAACTCTCCTTTTCTGGCATATTACAAACCTTACTTGTAGAGAATACTTTTGAGACAATAAGATCTTTTTAAAAATATAGGTCGATATGCTTCTACCTGAAGAACAGATCCTATGATCTCCGAAGGCCCCTTGGACCTACTGCAGTTTTTGAGAATGGTTACACCCTTTCTGTCAGTGATGACAGTGTTAAAATTACTCATTTCCAAATCTAAGATAGACTTGATTTAGTGCTTCAATAACTCCCTTTTTGTCTTTTTTTTAGTTTTATTCAGACACTGTGTCCAAAATTGAGAAAAATTACTATAAAAATGAATTATAAAACTTACTGCCAGTAAAAACAATAAAGTTAGAAGGAAACATGTATTTCAGCAAATATGTTAATAGACTTCATCTGGCTCCAGCAACAAGCTTCTATAGACAATAGGTGAAGCAAAGCTGAAAAAGTCTGTTTGTGACTGTAATATCACATATACTAAATCTAAAGCTTGAATTCTTTTGTGAAGCTGGAAACCCAGTAGAAGGATTTCATTTGCTTTTGAAAAGTTCTTTTTGACAAGCGTATTTTAAAATTAAAATCCTTAAACTGTTAAAATGTATTTTTTTCCTTTTCACGGAGGCAAATATGGCATCTTTATTTTATGATGGATCTTATCTCTCCTAGGATATGACATTCAGTTAAAAACAGCATTAGAAAAAATGTTTTTCTGTAAAAGAAGCATTATTAAGGCATGCTTTTTTCTACAAGCAACATTATAAAAGCATGTTTTTCTGTACCTTCTTTTAGCTATCAAATACGTGATTGGCAGAATAGAAATTTTAAGTAGCAGGGAATGATCTGTATCTTACGTGCAATACCCAAAAATCTGTTACCTTATAGACAGATTCTGCTGCTTGTGAGCTCTTTGTGTCTATCACATATATTTGTGATATATGTATGTGTGTGTTCATATATTTTTATATATATGTGTGTACATATAAAAAAATTTACCATCAAGAGTCAGAATGATGTTGGAAGTGGGATGTCTTTCTCAAGCCAGTACTTTTACTGTTAGTAGATGTGCAATCATTTTCACAGTAAGAATGTAAGCTTTTCTTGTTTTAAACAAGAATTTATTATTTTAAAGGTAAAAGGCAGATAAGACACTAAGATGGTAAAAGACACCAAAATTTTAGTCTCAGGTAAATTAATGACTTAATGGGATTTTCAGGTTTTTGTGCTTTCAGTGCAATATTCATGTGTACCATTTTGCTCTGACAAATACATGCATCTGTTTTTTTAAATTTAATAATTTCTTTTGCTATTACAATTTTACACTTGCAGACTCTGTGTTCACATTGCTATGTTGAGCATTACTATCACCAAAGTCACAAAGATGAAATGTAAAAGCAATCATCCCAGAAGTAGCACTAGGCAACATAATCACTCAAGGACATGTATCTGTGTTGCAGTTCTCATCCTGCTTTTTCTTTAACGTGTAATGACGCAGCAATTTTATTGTTTACTCTCTATAAAAAGCAATCTACTATGCCCTAAGGGACAGGTATATGTTGTAGCAAAGGGGTAGCATGATTAAAGCTAGGCCCCTGCCGATTTCTTCTTCCAGTTACTAGTTGAAACTAAGGAGTAAATATTAATGCAGTGACTTTAAGTAACTAGTGTCTAATTGCTTACTTGTGTTTGTTCATGGTCTTTTTGGAATCTTCGACAACAATAAACATTTACTTCAAATGGAGCAAGATTAAGCTTAACTATATGTGTATATTTATACAGACTATAAATATATTTGAAGATATAATGAAAAATACACAGTCTTTTTCATTAGCAGAATCAAAATAATGAAGGATGGGAACCCTTCATTATTAAAAGTCTATTAAAAGCTCCAAGAATAGTTACCAGAAACTTAAAAGTTTGTTTCAAGGAGGTTTGGAAAAGGACAAAACTTTTTATATAAACACAAAAAATGCAGCCATTTCTGTGCATCAGAAGGGTATTGTGAAGAATCTCTTATGGACTAAGTAAATAGTAAACAAGTAAATTGCTTCTGACAATGGTGATCAGGAGTTACCTTGCATTTTTAAGAATATGTGTGTCCATGACGTGATTCTTTAGGAAAGTTCCTGCTGTTGCAGGGTAAAGATAATTCATTCATTGAAGGGTAAAGATAATTCATTAATCTTATATTAGCGCCATTAAAATAGGTGAAGTTTAGTTACTGCATTGACTTTCTTAATGTTCTGTTCCATGGCATGTATAGTCCAAGCACTCTTCAGAGTAACACCAGCCTGGCATTTTGGATACTGGTTTATTAAGTCCCTTTCCTATCTTTCGAGAGAAGCCTCTGATTTTCTACTGCCTTGTTCCAAATTTCCCAAGATATTGAACAGTTGCATGACTGAGCTTTATCTCCCCCATATTGTGTATTGAGTTTTCTCAAAGTTACATATGTTGCTGCAACCTGCTGAGTGTGCAAACTGAAATATTAAATGAAGTCAACTAATTGACTGTTTATAGCTGCTTCAGTTTAAGAATGTAAAGACCTAAATTTTGTACTGTATTTAAGAGGAAATCAGACTTTGATGTATTGGTGTTCCATTCTAGTTTTGCTGACAACATGCAATGAATTTCTGTGGACACAGACAGACTTCGGCTGCTTGGAATTAATTAGTCTTCTAGTTCATATCTATAGGTACAGGTATGTGTAACATTTGCTATTAAACTGGGAGATTTTTTGTCATAACAATATCTGCTCCCTACTCCGCAGTGAAATCATATAAGAAAATATATCCTTCTAATTGTAAAATTAACTACCCTTGTCTCAAGACTCCTTACTGCCCACTGTTCTGACCTTAGCAACACAAAGATACTTCTTCAGCTGGAGGTTACATCCAGAACATCACAGCAAACAACTAAAGATGTAACTATCTTCCAGGAACTTGTCTGATCCCTTTGAGAAGACAGTTACACTGTCTGCTTTCACAGCATCCTGTGGGCAAAATAAATGAGCTCAGTAATTTAATTAACAGTTGTGTAAAAATGTACTTTTATTTGGTAGTTTTAACCATGGTATCTGGTAACTTCAGTTGAGTCAGTGTAGTTTTCATTCAAGATTCGCCTTCTAGATATTCTTGACTTTTAAAGATCATAAAGTGTGCTGGGAGATAGCAAAAGTGAAGCCCAGATGTGGCTGAAGGACATTCTGTAAGACCCTAAGCCACACAGGTAGGCTCAAGAACATCTCTGGAGCTCCTGGCTCTCTGCTTATATTTTCCCATGTATTACAACTTTACGGAAGTTTCAAGATTGATCCTGTTTGACCTGAAGGCTAATTAATATCATAACCCATGGGTTACATGTATCATACATACAGGACAAATACTTGAAAGAGAAAACAAAGTTATTGACCAGAAAGTTATATGAAATGGTGATATCTTTGCACAGTCTGTTCCACCCCTATCTGGTTTTCCATGACAGTTGATACAACCTGGCATGCTCCAGCTGGGGAAAAAAAAAAAAAAAGACCCAAAACCCCAACAGATGATATGTGTGATTCTTTATGATTTTAGCAAAACACATGGAAGAGCAGAATGCACACACACAGTGTGGACACTGGTGGGACCAAAACCAAAAGACAACCAATCAGAAAAAACCTCAACCTCAAACAGGTTAAGAGCATGTGCTCACTGTGCACCTGTAGTGGAGTGCTAGCAGGGTAATTTACGCTTTTTTCCCCACCTGAAAATGTGGAACAGTTATTCAGAAAGCAGTATAAATCTAGAACTGTATTTTTCATATTTCATGCATTTTGAATCTTAGTAGCAGTACTGCAAAATTATTTACCCTCTTACTCTTAATAGTGATTTAATATTTCACACTACATTTGGCTTCTACTAAGCAAGCACTACCGAAAATGCCAGCCAACTAGTGTATATATTTATAAAACTATGTGAAATGTATTGAAAAGTTATAATATACATTAGTTTATGACAGTGAAATATTTGAAGATTATAATAATCTGCTTAAATTATTGATCTTTTTTTCTGTTTCATTCATTTCAGGGAAAAAAAAAGAATTTCTGGGAAAGTGTTCTGATAAGTTGCAGTCATTATCAGGGAAAATTCAGATATTTGCATTTACTTGGGCAACTGGAGGTGTTTTGGGATGAGGGTGATTATGAAAATGATTCTCTGATCAGCATAAACACCTCGTATGAAACTCTTGTAAAAATGACATGAATATCATTTAGTTTCAATAATCTTGTGCCTGACATATTTGAAGGAGAACCACCCCTTTGTAATTTTTATATATGAAACATATTACATGTCATTCATTAGTATTATTGTGTTTCTGCTATGCTATTTAATTTTTTCAAGACCAAAGCCTTCAATTAATATGCACTATTGGTTTTAAAAGCCTTCTATTTGATTATGATTTTGTACATTTAAGAAGAAAATCCAGTGAGTAATTCTCTCTCTATTTTCAAATTCAGTGCCAGCTCGTCTTCCACAAACCACGTCTGCCATTATAAGGATTAAACACAATCATATTCAAATTAATAGCATGATTGAGAAAAGGTAGAGCATTAGGTTATATCAGCCATGGTTTGTACTTTGAATGATATTTTTTGTGACTTGATGAACATCCTTCATAAAGCAGCAGATTAATACATTCTAATAACTTTTGTTATAAGTTGTGCTTAACAACTCTCATAGTCCATGTGTCCGGAAGAAAATACTGGTACCAGCACAAAACACATGGTTTTTAAATCAGATTTTCAATGAGCATTACAGCTATTGCATTCACACTTGCATTTAAATTTGTAAGTAAAATCACGGGTTTATCAATTATTTTACTTCTTTTAAGTATCTGGGTCTCAAGTCCAAAAATTATCATATGAGATTATGTTACTATGTAAGACTATGCCATATCCTTATTACAAAATAGAAAAATTGATGAGATCACTAGCGGACCAAATAGCTTCTGTAGAGGTTTAGTATGAAGTGCTTTTGTGGCACACAGCTAAGCATCATGGAAAATTAATTCTATACCAGGCATGCCTGTCAAATGGTTACTGCAGTGGCATTGTGGTGAAAGCTTTTTTACAATATAAAGCAGACATCATCTGTATGCTGCTTGTTCCTCATCGTAAGCGGTTTTTCATACTTATTCATACGAACACTTACCAGCAGGCATTTGAGAACAACATCCTAGGCACCGGTGTGTTAGAGAAATCTGGGGTTAACTGGGAGGTTAACTCATGTCCTTCTCTTATGTATCTCTGAGAATTGAAAGAGAGCAAAAGCATAAAGACTATTTCTTTGACCTTACCATAAATCACAGACAAGTCAACAAAGTGTTATGACCGTAAATATGAAAGGCCATTGAAAGACTCTGCCTGATCTTCTGCTTTTATCCAATGGTAGAGGGAAAAGATAGCTGAAACAATGGCTTTTGGGGGTTTATAAATTCTGAATCTATAAATTTTTGGCACAGATTAAAAAAATGTGAGAAATGTAGATGTCAAATGGACATGAAGCAATTCTTACCTACATACAGAAAAACACAATTGTTGTTTATAGTGAAGGTTGGAATCGTTATCATTTCTCTCTTTCTAGCAGCCCACTGATTTTACAGGATCTTTTTTATCACAGAATGACATATCAACTGGAAATCTTGAGAAATATTGTTTTACGGTCCCTTAATGTAGGTGACTGCAAATGGTAGTGCAAGTGATTATTTAAAATTTGACTTTTCCTACTTCACTCTAATTTTGATAAGGAATACATTGAAAATGTTTACTGTTAAAAGTAGTGGTAAAATATCTATCTGCTTGTTGTCTGAGAAACCATACACAAGAATCAGAACAGAGTTAAGAAAACAAACTCTGACTTCTAGCTTTTTTTGCCAGTTAGGAAAATAGTGGTAGTTGAATACTAAGGGTATAATAAAGTAATGAAGAAAGTAAGATCGATGATTTGTCAGCTCTATCTTGACTTTTAACGTTGTGTGTGGCACAGAAGTCACCATGAAGCTGGCTAAATAGACATTTTGGCAAGTGAAGTTAGGTACATAACATCATTAATTGACTTTTTAGTCTTTGCCCCTCATAGATCCTTTTTTTAATACTAGCTTTTAAGAAAAACATAAATATTTGTGTTAATATTAATTGTTAATATTGGTTTTCTGCATTCAGAATTAAATTAGATGTATTTAATTACCCTTAAAAATTGTTGCAAGTGAGATCATTTAGTTATTACTGAATTGTTTTACTATGTCCAAATACTTCTTTTTCTTTCCCCCGTGGAATCTAAAGATTACATATTTTTAGGCAATATATTAAAGCTGTTATCTGATATTCTCTCAGAAATAAACTTTCATTTATTTGAGATGGAGCAAGAAGAAGATCTAGAGGTAGAAAAGTAGTACCTGTAATTGCATTTTGTTTTCTAAAATTTGATTTTATTTTGAAATGTTAGCTCAGTAGTTTAAGTTTTTCTTTTTTCTTTTTTTCTTTATTCATAGAAGGCCTAGGATGTTTCCTTGGGTGCAGATTGTGCCCCTCCAAGCAATGGAAGAAATCAGATCAGTTACCATCTTCTCTCATGTATTTGCACATTAGTTCTCCATCCACCTTCTTGGCAGTCTTTGTAACATACTTTTCAGGTGATAGGTCAGATATTTTGGAGGAATCAGCACATCAGAGGGATACTTAAAAAAAGAATGAATACTCTAACATTTTGAGAATTTTTTTTTTCTTTTTCATATTGGACTCTGAAGTTGTACATACTCCTTTGTACAATAAAGGGGGAGGGCTTTTAGATATTAAGAAATCAACTCTGGAGGATAAACTGCAGGAGGACATTCAAGTATGTCCCCAAAACAGATTGAGATTTCTCAGTTGTGAGAAAATTTTCTGTTACAAGACAGTGATCAAATTGCCCCTCAGCACTGAGAAAGATTTTAAAGTCTGAAAATAACTTCAATTTAAACTAGAGGTTGTTTCATTTGTGTTTGAGTGAAACTGAAAAGGTATCTGAACTTTGAGGATCCATTGTTCTGAAAATCGATGGATTTTATTTGTATTTCTGAACTTAAAATTCTTTAAGCCAAAATGTTGATGGAAAAGGTTGAAATAGCTGAGTGCTCTTTTGGTTGCTGCAGCTATGCTTGGTCACATACATTTCACTGTGGTCCTGATATTTCTGAAAAAAAGAAAAACAAAGCAAACTGCTGATCCTGCTGGTCACCGCCTGGCCCAGGTTGTTTTTATTCCAGAACTCACAGGCTGGTGAATCCAAGTGCCCCAGAGACATTTTGCCAGATCTTTCTCTCTTTCTCTCTACATTTAGATCAACTGAAACATCAGAATCTGTTTTCTCCACCTTCTGGCCTGGGTGTTGGACACTGCCAGGGTTTACTACAGAGCGCCATAATCCTGTATTATTAGGAAATTGTTGAGAAAATCTCTTTTGTCAAACTGGCTACATTTTATGGCAGGGTTTGCAACCAGATCGCGTTCCTCTGTGTTATCGTTCATGTCTTCAGTGCTGGACTCTCTTAGAACTGAAAATATCTCCTAGATCTGAAAACAATCAGGTCTCCATTAGATCACTCAGAGTTCATTTGCAGAGTTTATTATATTTGTGTCTCCAAATCTGGAGCTTGGGTTGGGACTAGGTGATCTTTCAAGGTCCTTTCCAACCCAAACCATTCTGTGATTCTATGATTAGACTGAAAACTGTTCCATTTTTCTCATGGTATATTTCTAAGGAGTTTGATTAGAGTTTTTCCTAATCCAGTCCGCCAATGGGACTTCAATCTTATGGGAAATCCTGTTTACTTCTTAATAGGAAAGTCCTTTATAGCCATGGCAAAATTTTCCCATCTTCATTTGTCTTTCTGATAGCAACTGTATTTGCTAGAGAAGGAAAAAATCAAATCTCTGAAAGTTGATTTTCTTTATGCTGTTTTTTTTTGAGAATGAAGTAACTCTTGGGACACTTCCAAGCACCTTGCATGTATCTGTATTCCAAGTAAGTCACAAAATTAATTTGCCTGTGATTTCTTCCAAACCCGTATGAATCCACTGCAGGAGCTTGCTGTCATATACTGAGTATTAGTTATGCTTTATCTTTTTATACTAATGGGACAAAATCCTTTAAAGGCATTCCTTACCTTTTAGTGTCAGATGCAGAGAAGTCCTAAGATTTACATATTTCATTAAAGAGAATTTCTGCCTGGCATAACTGACTTGTGCACACATGTTATGAGATCATTAAAAGGGAATCCTTTGCACTGGTTTGGGCTCATTCAGTAAGAGCTCAGGCAAAAATGGGATTTTTTTTTTTCATGGCATATGCCTGCGGTTGGAAACTGCAAAGCAGCCATTTGAAACTCCACTTAATTCTTAATTTGCAGTATGCTCCCACTGAGCTTTAATAAGCTAAACCTGAACTCACAGAAATCAGGACTACAGTTTTACCATTGCTTTGGTGCCTGTCTGGATGTTGGCTTATTCTCAGTGTTAAACCACTCTGTCTCTCTTTTGTGATTTAAAACACTATACAACAGTAGGAAACAATCCCAGCAGTATAGCTAAATGGCCACGCAGAGTCTTTGGGGGATGCTCAGGAAGGTTCTGTCACTTCTTGAGACCTCTTCCAGCAACCGTAGCAACTTAAAATTGGGCGGCTGTTCACTACTTGTACTAAGGTACATTTCACAGTCATTTCCGCTGGTCACCTGCCTAAAGATGAAAAGTGGCACTTTCTTATCTGACTACAGTGAGATTCCTTGGGTGCTCGCTCAACCAACCCAGACAAGCTAAAGATCTCTTCTCAGGAAAGCCCTTCCTTCTTACTTCACTTCTTAGTGTCCTTTCTTGATGCTGCCTCGTCCAAAGCAGTAAGAAAAACTGCAGGCTCCTGTTGCTGATCTGCTTTTTTGGGATAAGGTTATTCCCAGGATGCAGCCTGAATTTCTCCCTACAGTAGACTCCAAATTTTACCTTAGCCAGGAATTAATTTGCTGGTGGTCTTTCCTGGATCTTGAACCATGACAACTCCAGCATCTTTTAAATTCCTCAGTGTCAGACATGCCCAATCATTCTACTTACGAAGTAAAAAGGCTTTCCTCCTTGCTGCATTGTTTCCACAGAAGAGATACTTGGATGTACATGTATATATGAACAACACTTCTTCATGGGCATCCAGATACTGACAGCAATTGTTCTAGCCTTTATGTCCATTTTCTGTAAAAATGGATGAAAAATTTTGTCATCTGTTGTTTATTTTAGATTACAAAGTCTTCCAGGCTTTGAAGTTTTTGTTTTATGTATTCTCCCAGCATGATGAGACCCTTAACTATTACAGTTATACAAATCCAGTGATTAATATATCTGGTCAGACCGAAGAGACCAAGTTCAATTTATTTTTCATGAACATAAATCATATTCCTGGCCTGTGATGATACTTGCCTGAAGTGGGAGGAAGCTTGCAGGACACTTCCTCGCAGAGCAGCTGAGAATAAGCCAGTAGAACAAATTAGGTGCGGAGTAGAAAGACATTTATGAGGAGAGGCAGACTGGGAGAATCAAGCAGATATAATATTTCAGCATCTATTTCACATGTTCTCTGCCAGTTGCTATTTTAATCCAAGCTGGTTTTTTTGATGGGATTTTTTATCCTATTTTCGTATTTTGTCACTTAACATTTCACTTAGAAGAAGCTGTGAAAATTAAGTATTTCTGTAATAGCAGACACAGGCACAACACATGACTAATTTGATGGAAGAAATTTTAGGCAAACGTATTTATGGAGGAGCTTATGTATCCCTAATCTAATATTCTGTATCTTCTCAAAATAGAAATGTGTAATGGAGAGACGTGACACAGTCTTAAACATAATATTGAAAATGTTACACTATTGTAATTCAGTAAGTCATATTATCTATAGTACTATTACTATTTTAATGTTAATGGTGACTAATGAAGAAATACTTACTTTTGTTTCATTTAGTTCCATTTTCTAAACGGCATAAAAGAATACCAGGTACACTTAATAAAACAACTATTATCATGGAATAGATTGCATTTTTATATTACTTTTCCTTTTTTATAATTACGTCTCTGAATACAGACATATGTTATCAGAAATATTAATGAATGTAATTAGAGTATGGATTTTACATCTATATAAGCTATTGGAGTCATGTAGATAAATGGGGAGTCTTTGCATTACAGTTGTATATAGCTAGCAGTTTCAGAAAGAGCATACCTTTTACAGTCAGATAATGGTTTGTTGTGGGTAAAAGTTGCTGTAAATTTTGCAGACTGTGAAATATCATTGGGGGAGCACTGCAGCCAAAAAGCGTAGGACTTCATGAGGTATAGCTAATGTGGCTCAAATGATATAATCAAGTCAGTTCAAAAGTTAATGAGGTTTGTCGTAGATTACAAACTACAGTTCAGACTGCTGACAAAAATTATGAGGACATTAAGCAATTTCTTTCATTTGCTAGTACTTTATAAAATAGGAACTGCATTAGAGGAACTGAGCAACATAAAAATACCAGGTAAAGCATGGAGGTAAGGAATGAGATTGGAAATTTGTGGCTTTGCTGTTAAAATAATGGAGAAAATTTTGTTTTGTTTTAATAAAGACATTTAAGAAGCATATCTACATTTTGGTAAATCTGGAAACACGCCCTTATAACAGTAGATTTTACCTGAGGTTCAGAAATGTGAGGCTATATCAGCATCTTCGTCCATAGCTGTATTCAGCAGCATGTGTCACAACACGCCTCCCACAGCAGCTAGTGCTAGCACACATTTAATCAATAAGATCTCTTCAAGATATGCTATGTCACTCCACGCATTCAAGAGCAATGAGAGAATATTTTGGATTGTGTGTAGACTAAATAGGAAAATACAGAAGTCGGTAATTTTACTTTCACGATTGTCAAGGCTGTTCAAAATGTATTACTAAATGCAAAAAGAAAACAGAGGCTAGGAGAGCTTCAGAAGTAAGCCCCTTCCCCATGGAGAGTCCAGTGAGCCCAGGAGGCCAGCGGGAATGACCTTGCCTACTGCCGTAAGCATTCTGGCTCGGAGTCCTAGGAACGAAACGCTCTTGGTGTCCTGTCTGTGGGCAAGCACAAAAGGACCTGGGCCAGTTTCAGCCTCGACCAGAAGGTGCTGTAGCTGCAGCTTTTGCTCCCTAGTCAAGTCCAGCCTGTGCGTAAGAAATCGCAAACATTTAATATACCTGTTCTCACATGATGGGCGTAACGCACAAGCCTTACAGCAGCATGTGTTTTACTTGATTGTATATTAGTAGAGTCAGTTATAGCTAACCTTTGTTCTCATTGAGTTAAGGGATATACTGGGGAAAGTGGAATATAGTGGAACTATAACATCACTAATGATATGGTAATTATAAAGAGGAATAGAATTCACATTTTCTTCATAGGCAAGAACAAAAAGAAATCAGTTGATACTTCTGTCAAAGGAGCTATATAATTATTTAAAGGTAATTTTTCCAGGCTTATTTAACAAGAATAATCATCTGTGAAATTGATTTTTAAGGTTTTTTTAAAGATTTTAAGGTTTTTTAATATTTATTTAGAAAATATTAATAAGTATATATGCACACAGGAAGGATTATAGTTTGCTCTTACATGCTAAGAGCTAAATCTGAGGAGAAGTTTAAGTTGTTCTTTCTACCTCCT
>NW_009206457.1:28051-28964 GCF_000690835.1 Fulmarus glacialis | reverse complement strand
CCTCGAGGAAGCCTTGTGGAACTGGGACCACAAGATATTGGATATTGCGTGAGCAATCAAGTAATTCTTAAGCAATCCTGTGCTTAAGAAAAGTGTCCCCCCACTCCCACGCTTTTGAACCCACAGGCAGGACCATAGATTCACTTCCAAAGTAAGTATATGATGGAGCTGAACGCAGGTATGGGCCCCAGATCTCCAGGGACATACCCTGGATTTCAAAAAGCCACAGGCTGGTGTCACTTGTCACATTACAGAAGAAAGCACTGGCTGAAGAAAGCAGCCGAAAAAGACTCAAGTAAAAGCTTCTCCGGAAAGAAATCTCCATCCCTACTCTAGCCCTGCCACAAAGGCTTGGGAGGTGCCCCAGGCCGAAGCTTAGGTTGAGGAGCACATCTCTGGGTCAGCGGCGTGTCTCTGGCCATACGGTGGGGATGGGGATAGTGGGCTGCAGCACACACGGTGATTTCTAGGTTTGCTCTTCCCAGCTGCCTTTGAATGAAGTCTGATATATCAGAGCCCTCTGCCGGGCATGTACTCCTGTGAGATCCTCAGATCCAGAAGCCAGAAACATGGTTAAAATACTTATGTTGCCACTCTAGCTGTCAATCCTGCTATGGCCACTTCAAGCAGATGCAACCGTTGCATGATAAATGGTCAAATTATCTATGCAAAGATCTGTGATTGGACTTCTGAGAATTGCGATCACAGAAGACCTGTCAAGCCCGTCATTGACTACGTCACTTCTCAGAATCTGGATAATTAAAAATTAACACACTTTACACACAAATTCTAATAATTAACCCACTTCAACACCATGAAGCTTATTAAAAGGAGTCGCGTTGTAAGGCTTGTTTAAAACCTTTCTAAACCCCCATTATTGTTAGTCCATCTGCCTCTATTTCTGCACAGCTGT
>NW_009206457.1:0-28020 GCF_000690835.1 Fulmarus glacialis | reverse complement strand
GTCTGCATAGCGCTGGGGGCATCAGTGAGGCTGTGACGGGAAAAAGCATGGGAAACTCAGGCTCTTCAGTACCTGGAACAGAAAAAATGCGCAGGATTTGAGCCATGACTTGTTTTTTAGAAGTGACTATTTTAAAGAGAAACCAAGAGATTTAAAGGGAGAAGAAATAAATACGTAGCTTCCTTTCCGTTAACTTCTTAGCAGCAAGAATTGCCTGTCCCTTCCAGCTTTTCTACATACATTCACAAATTTCAGCTCTTTTTTCCTAGTTAGTTACCACAAATGTCGTGCGGTTGCTTTCTCATAGAATGAATAATGTCTTCTTACTCCATGCCAGTGGCCATGGCAGCTGCCAAACACCTTAGAGGGGCAGGAAAGGTTTTCAACAGCTGGGTGACCACACGGTTGGTAAGAAAAACAATCTCTTCTGAATTATCCAAAAAGTAAAAATGTGTGATCCCTGTGAAAACAGTTTTTCATTCATCATCCTCCCTTGTGCTGATAGGTTACTTTAAGCTGTCTGCCTCTCTGCAGTCTGCCTAGTAAGTGCATCTTAAAAAAATTGAGCTGATGTAAAAGTCTTTAGCTTCTTCATCCTAATAAGCTGAAATGTGTATTCTAAAGGAAATTATTTTACTGCCAAATAATGTTATAAATTGATTAGGAATTTTTCATTCTATAGGTCTTATGTTTCAAGCAGGGTACCTCCTGACAAGCTCTTGCCTTTCTAAGCACTAAAAATGTTTTAGGAAAACTAAATCTGGAGCTTATAGCCTTGGCTTCTCTCCTTTTTGCACAGTAGCAGGTCAAGACCTTCCCTCTTCAAAACAGTTTTCTCTTCAAATATGCCAAATTGTTTCAGAAGTTTCTCAGCCCTGATGCTCTCAGGGATGGGAAGATGATTAATTGATGCCCTTTACTAGGAATGGTTTTGAGGAGATTTAAGTTGCAGTCTGAATTTTGGAGAAGTGCTTGATTTGTGTGAGGAGTTGGATGATACTGCTGTGAAGCTTACAGCTGTTGCTGAAAAAGCTAATTATCCTTTTAATTTTTCTGTAGGTTGTATGTTCAGCATTAATTGTTTAAAGTTTTGAAACTTCTATTTAGGCATTTAGTAATTTTTCAAAAGAAAATTAGTCTCTGAAGTCAGTTTTCTCTGTTTCATTTATAATTTTCAAAGTGCAAGTTTAATTCTGTTGTATCCAAAAAAGTACCTCAGCTTGGGCCACTTGATATTTGATATTATATATGTATTTGATATTATAGATGTGTTGGGGGGTTTTCTTCAGGAGAAAAACGAAGTGGTGGTCTGCTGATAAACTTCCACTATAGCTGAGGTGAATTCCTAATATTCTTACAAATATGGAGAAACAGTTGATTAAGAATGATGCCCACATAGGGGCTGCAGGTTTAGATAGTGCTGTAAGAGGAAACCTTCCTTAGCATTTAATACATCTAGTTTTTCTTTTAGGCGAGGTAAATAATGTTTTGAACCATGAGGTTGCATAGTCAGAGTGCAGGATTTAAAAATGATCACCTAATTTTGTAAATTGTTCATAAACACTAATAAAAAGTGGTAAATTCAGCATACTCCTCAAAGCAACTAAAAAGCTGTTTTGAACACAATGCTGTTGTATGTAGCTGCTGTGAGAACTGGCTTGAAAAAGCTCCTGCATGTTGCAAAACCCTGCCTTAGCCATGACTGATTTTTAATCAAATTGAGGTGTATAAATAAAGCATATCTTTTATCGTTCTTTCCTTCTTTCCTTCTTCACAGTTAGATTTTTCTCTTAGTACAGAACTCAGCCTAGAAGCGCATGAAAATCTACAACTGAACTAAGAAATGGTTCAAATGGCAAATTTGATTCTTCTTGGCCTGATTACATGAGTACAAATCAGAAATGATTCCATGGAAATCGATGTGGCTGTAGTAATGTAATCTCAATAGAACCTGGAAAATATATCAGCTCACAGGATAAAAGCTCGTCATAAAAAATGTTTTGTCATTTAAAAAAAAAAATTAGAATAGAGGTATTCTTGCTTCCTATTGAAAAATAATTTTAACTTTAAAAATATACATGTTGCACAAAGCTGCTCTTTATCAAGGAAATATTAATCTGCGTACATTTGGTGTAAAGTGAAATTTTATGTTTTCCAAAACTAATGATGAGAAGACTTTTGTTTTTCAACATCAATGCATATTTTACCCAAAGCTGTATTATTAAATTCAACAATTCAGATTATTTCCTTTAAGTACATTATTGTAACTGGGCTTCATTTTTACCACTTTGTAACTGATCGCAGAATTCAGCCATCTATATTGCTTAACGTTCTTGACAGTAATCATACAGTATTCCTTTCAGCATAAAATGGTTGTAGGGGCTAACATAAATACCAATATAGCATGTTTCAGTACACGTCAGTGTACGTGTAACAATGTCAATTAAATGCAAATCTAATGTACACCTAAATTAAAACCTTAACTACATGGTTTTACTTTTTTTTTCCCCTCTCTTAAATTGTACTCTATACCAAAATTTAACCACGTGTGTTGGAACCCACAAAAGCACGTTGAGGATAACGAAGAACCACGTGACGAACACAAGAAGGTGGGACTAAGGCACTCCCAGTCGCTACCTGAAGTTCCTCGGGACCTTCTCAGGATGACTGCAGATATCAGAAAAGAAACCTCTGCGCAACAGGTGACCAACCAGCATCTTTTACCTGTTGCACTCTCCGTGGGTCCCCCGTGGTACCGCAGTAGGCAGGCCTGATCTTTACAGAGAGAAACTTAATCTCTGTCCATGAAACCTGCCTGCCCAGGTATCCCAACGTTGTGTAGCAGGGAGAAGCGGTCTAAAGTTTACTGCAGGTAACTATGGAATAGAAATACCTCCACGGTGACAAGTTCAATGTCTCTTTGTTCCTTAAAGCACCCAAGCCCCTATCTTCTATTTAATCATTGTTTCAGCTCTACATTCAGGGTTATCCCCAAGTGATACTAAAAACAGCCTAAGTGCATTTGTTAGGTAGAAGTAGCTAAGCCTGTGTAAATTGTAAATTATATCTTACTATAATTTAACGAGGGCAGGGACACACACAATTATTTATAATTATGACTTACTGCAGGAGTGGATGAACGTCCATGGTTACCTCTGCAGGCCGTGCTGCATGTGTGCAGCTGATCATGACGTCCTCTGAGCCGACAGAGGGGAAGTTTTGCCAATTTTCCACTGTCATAGAATCTCAGCTGTCAACCCGCCAACAGATGGTACTCGGTGTTAAAGCCAGTTGAAACAGTGAGCCAAATCTGGCCCATTATTTCTAATAGCAAACTTAAAAGAATACAACTGTGAAATGCACATTGCAATTAATTTTATTTTTAGTGACTGTTTTCATAATGGTCTAACCAAACATAGAAGCAACATTTCAGTTGCAGAAATGCAGGATGAGTTACTTGTCCTTGGTTTTCAAATAGAACAAAAATAGATGGTAGTTCAAAATATACTGTTGCTTTAATTCAGTATCTTTCCATCTCTTTAGTGTCATCTTGTATTATTTCACCTCAAAATCTAATTCCTATACATGTGGCTTGCTCTTAAAAATTAAAATGAAAAACTTTTTTTTTTCCCCATTACTAACTCTGTCATATTTTCTTGAAATTCTGGCAAGTGTTTTTCTCCCAAAAAGATTTTTTCCTGAAGCAGGAGACAGAAGACATTGTGGAAGCTGCAGGGAGACTCACTAGCTGTGAAAAAGATTTGAACACTTGCTACGTAAGATGAAGAAATCACCCTGGTAGAAAGAAGGATTGTTGCAGATTATGCTCAGGCACAATGTCCTTAGTGATGGTTTTCAGATTTGCTCTTCCACAGATGCAGCCTTATTAGCTGCTCAGAGTTTCAGCTCCCATTTATTTTGGTGGGAATTGAGAATTTTTAGTCTGGCGAAGTTCCATTCCCTGAAGGCTGTGATAAGCAGATATAAACACATAGAGAAATTGCCATATGATTCCAATGTCTGTCTTTTGTCTACAATATCAGTTTGCTTTCAGAGGAGTCTTGATAAGATTATAAAATCACAAGTAGAAAAGAGCATGAAATAGTTCTACTTTGTTTCTTTAAATCATCATTCTTTTTGAACAACTTTGCATAAGCATCATTTGTCTTACCAGTAGAAAGGCTTTTCTATTAATAGTTACAGTATGGGTTTTTCTAAAGCTGTGTTGCCAAAAGCAAATGGTTTGAATTTTAATGTGGCTTTGAGTTCAACTTTTTTCCTTTTTTTCCTTTTCTCTGCTCATTAATTTCCGCTTACATTCCTAAGGATCTATGAGGTATTACAGTACTTTTCACAGGAATTCACTTTATCTGATTTTAAGCTTTAGATGGATTCTCTTTCTGGTCAACTGATTAACATTTAAAAGTTTCTGCAGTTTGAAATACCAGAGCAAGGTCCTTAGTCAGGCTGACTACACCTAGCAATATACGGCTCCAACAGAGAATACAAGCACCGTAAGGAAGAGTCCTGGGAAGCATGGACAAGCTCCTGCATACACAGCTCAGGTCTCGGGGATCTCGAGACAGGCTGGTCACATTAATATTTGGTTGCATAGAGTGAACAAGGCATTGTATATATATCGGTTTAAATGTCGGAGTATGTTTCCACTGATGAATATACGAGCAGTTGTGTTTCTCACCCTTGGGATCTCTGTGAAATTTCTCCTCAACACCTGCGAAAACATTCCTCACGGCTGTTGCGTGGACTGACTGAAATTCTCTTGGCATCTCCATCTTCCACAAGAAGTATTTTACAAGGGAGGTATTACTGGCTCAAAATTCCCCATCTTCAATTGCAAGTCATCTCCATTTACATTTCACACAGGTCCCCAGGATGAGCTTATGATCCAATAGCGGTTCTTTAAGGCATTACTGCTGCACGTTCAGCTCTCCTTTCTTCGGCTGAGGAGGGAACTGAAGAATACGTGGATGCACTGAACCATTACCCTCTTACAATCCTTTATGCAGAGGGCAAGCAGAGAAGCAAATGGTTGCACTGAAAAAATGTGATCTTCCAACAGTAAGGCATGCTATTCATTAACGTGAACATGCGGAGCCGACACTGTGAACTAACAAGCAACTAGTAAATAACCTGCTCCACCAAGTGTATGCAATTTGATACACAACACTGTACAAGACATGAAAAGATTTTGCTATAGTCCGCCTGTGATCGCAAAGGGATCCTGTCATTTCCTATCCCTATTCAGATGGCAGAACAAACTACCTCAAGGTACAAAAGGAAAATTACTTGAAATGTTTGGCTACAATGGCACTGGATGGTCTTCTGAGGAGAAAGATGGATGGTATGTTGACACGATGTCAGTATGACAACCACACGGAAAAAAAGAAGCTGGAGTACCAATCCAGTTTGGTGACTTCAGTCTTTTCTTCAAAAGGTTTCCCCACTCCCCACACCGATGGGGCATGTTACTGCTTACGTGTTTATATACAAAAAGGTAGAATCGATGTTTTAAAAAAAACTTCTCAAAAAAAAAAAAATCCAGTGCTTAGCTTTTCTGAAATATTAAAAACGTAAAAGCACTATCAAAGTATTTTCTTCTAGTTTTAGGGAACTTCCCCACCAGAGAAGAGTGTTGAAGTTTTTGGTTATATACAGACAGTGCAAGATGTTCTCCATCCACACGTTTTACACCCACTCCCCGACACAGTGTTCACTCCACAAGAGGCAAGAACTATGCTTCTGATAAGGTTTTAATGAGCTATTGTGAATGTAATTTAAGCAAACATTTTTATTACTTGTGGTAAGTAACTTTCTGTAGGCAAAATTATCCTTACTGTTCCTTAGTCTTGTTCACATTAGGGCAAATTAGCACAAAATTTATTTCCCGCACAGTACTCCTAGGCTGTATCCCACGATTACATGAAGTTGTTCTTTGGTTTTGACTTCTAAGAGAGCTGTGGCGAAATATAGAATATAATACAGGCAAAACAAGTGTTAATTCTGTCTTTTTACAGTTAAAATTAATTTTATTTTTGGACTAACAGAATGGAGGAACAAAAAGAGGTAATGCATTAGCCTTGCCCACTTCACTGGACTCCCTAAAGACCCAGGGGACTGTCACCTCCAGGCTTACCAGTTCACTGTGTAACAGCAGTCCACCTACCTCGCCAGCAAGGACAAAGCCAGAGGCACAAAAGCTGGTGCCCTGCTGTGCCAGCTCCATGACTGACAGTTCTCAGACACGTTTAATGATGAGTATGTAATTTCTCTGAAGCCATCATTTTTTCCAGTAAAGATAATCACTTTTTCCTAACTTAGTAACAAGTTACTATCCAGAGGTTTTCGAGCCCCTTTTCCTTCCCCTGCCATGCCGCCTCCTTCTTAGCGCTTTGATTTTCTTCAGTCCAGGCAGATGAGCAAAGTAGCTGACAGAGACAGGGCTGATTCAAAGAACAAACGTGCTCTCAGGCTGATGGGGGCTATGTAATCTTTTGCAGAAAGAGAAGCAGAAGAAAAGGGAGGAATTGAGATCTCCTTTCCTTAAAATTCCCAGACAGGCTAAGAGAAGCACCATACATGAGCCTGTAACACTCAACCCACAAACCACAGATACAAAAGGAACTTCAGCAAACTTGCACCTTAATAAATCAATGTCTTTTTTTTTTTTTTCCAGACACCACCATGAATTGGAAAAAAAAAATGCACTACTTAATTTTCAGCAAAAGCTTTATTTTAGTTTATAGGCTTGTTTGTATTAAAAACAATTACTTCAAAATCAAATTCACATAAAACTCAGCATGTAAATAAACTGAAGTTATCGTTGGTCAAGATCTGTTTCCGAAAGACAAGGGCTCCGAATTACACTTTAACAACCTTGGCGTGGCAACAGGTAAAACTGGGATGGCAGTAGCATCTCCTAATTTACAGGCTGAGGAGTTAAACTGTCCCCCCCCTTCAGCACATTTTAAAACACCAGCTGCAAACTGGTGCAGTTAAATGATTGCTGTTTCCCATTAATCCATTGAGCAATCATTGAAAAAAGTATCCCAGTTTAATCTGCTACTTCACAGGAGTAAATGTTCTTCAGTGTTGTTACAGGCACTGCTATTTTCTTCCAGGAATCAAAGTACTCGCCTTAAAACATTTTCCTTACAACACCAACATACAGATTTTCAGAGGAGACTGTCACAATCAAGCTACATTATATACACTTCAAATGTACAATTATCTTTAAAAAATGCCTGTGTACAAAATAGAGGGTTCTTTTATTACAAAAAAAAAGAAATCATGTGCTAGATTTCAATTACATCAACATTTTAAAAGAACTGAAAATAATTGATGAATAATAGCAAGCTTCCAATTTATTAGGAACCTTCCTGCAAGCAAGTATAGAGGTACCCACACTACGTTTAAGATTCTAATAAGCTTTTTTTTGACAATTTGTGCTATAAACCTCATGTATGAAGCATGTGAAAAGCTCTCAGTTGTCACGACAGAATAAAAGCTAGTTAATTAATGCAAGATTATTTCAGTTAAAGTTATTCTACTTATGAAGTAAATACTGCAAGGGCATCTGATTTACAGCCAGTTAGACAAAGAACACAACTAGTGACTAGAACACATACATTAGTTAAAAAGTCAAATATATACAAAAATATATTAGAAAGTGGTCGAGTTTAACCACAGGCTCATGTAAAAAATGTTGTTTTAAATAGCAATAGCAAAAAAATAGCTATTTTCTCTCTCTCTGCAAAAGTACAAAAGGCAAAACCTACATATGAGGTAGCAATGCCAAATTAAAAAAAAAAACAACAACTTTGGATTGAGGAGCATTTCCTATATTTTCATAGCATATCTGTC
The DNA here is from genome assembly GCF_000690835.1 of Fulmarus glacialis. Classification (NCBI taxonomy): domain Eukaryota; kingdom Metazoa; phylum Chordata; class Aves; order Procellariiformes; family Procellariidae; genus Fulmarus; species Fulmarus glacialis. The sequence goes on along the minus strand of NW_009206457.1, from coordinate 20,139 downwards.
AATACAAATATTTAAATGGACACTTCAATTGTTTCAAGAATTAATACATTAATTTACAAAAACCTTTATTCAATGAACATTTTTAAAAAATTACTGGAAATTGATTTAGTTACTGATTTCTCCTGTTTCTAAAAAAAGCTATCGCATTTTCAAATCCAAACTCTGTACAACAAAAAGGTGGAGGCTTTATTATACACTCTCGATAAACGCTATGGTACATTAAGACATAATTTACAAAGATCAGAATAAGCCAACTGTGGTCATTTTATTCTTTTCTGTCAAATACGCATACACTACACCTTTTGCTACCCCGTGTTCAACGCAACATGCAGGATTAGGGTTCACTACTCACTTCCACAGCTCTGCCCACAGCTGAAACAAGTGTTTGTATCATCTACCTTCAGGAGTCTGAGCCAGAAGCATGGCTTCTCCCTAGCGTCGGGACGCTGCCAGGCGGCAGCTCAGAGTCCCCCTTGGTCCGTGCTGAAACTGCCTCAAGAATGTGGGGATGGGATGGGAGGGGACAGTCGTGCCCCTTCGCTTCTCCTCCCGATCCCACCCCTTCATCCCTCCTGCAGGCACAGGGCAGGAGGGGCCACCTGAGCCTCCCTGACCGAAAAATCCCATTAATGAAAAGCCAGCTGAGCTGTGCCAGCTCTGAGCCCGGGGCTGCCAGCGGCACGGGCCCCTCACGTGGGTCAAATCCTCTGCTTCCAGCTCCACTGATCACAAAGACCCTGCTGCTCCTCCAATTCAGGCAACTAAGTCAGACAGCTGAAGTTAGATGGTACAAGTAACACCAAAAAATGAACTGCATGGAATTTCTGCATTTATTGTATTAAGAAAATAATATACTTTACATCACAGTGCTTAATTAAATGCAATAAAAAATGTAAACTCAGGATTCTAGATAAAATTTAACTTGAAAAATTAGGGCTCCAAGACTTTTCAAAATTCACAATTTTTAAAAAATTGAAGTCACAGACAGTCAGTTCACGTAACTCACATATGTAAGATTACTTCTAAATACCTGTTGATGCACTCCACTGTTTGGTCATTTTTTTTTTTTTTTAAAAAAAAGCCTAAATGACAAATAGACCAAGTGCAAAGATAAGAGGTATATTTTTATTTGCAAAGAAACTAACTTTAGACGTAATTTGCAGATCAGGCATCTGGAGTGCTCTAGTAGATGTAAGGAAATATGCGGTATGGTACACGCTGACAATACCTTTCCCATGCCAAGCCGTACTTTTGCTTACAATGATGTTCATCACGAGCTTCTCGATGAACAAGCAAGCAGATGAAATAGATCACGTAGAAATATGGTAAAATGTGATTAAAACCTGTAGTGAGAAAGTCACTTTAGATACAGTAAAAAAAAAAAAATCCAGAAATGTTAGCTATTAGCAACATTACTAAGCTGGTGACATATACTTGTTATGGACTGAAGCATCTTATATTCGTATTGTAAAGCATCAAGTACTCAACAGGATAGTTCAAAAATTGTGTGACGTGTTTACATGCAAACAGAAAAAGACCCACAAAAACCCAAAAAATAATTCTTAAAATTCAGAGTCTCAAAATCTACCAACTTCGCTCTCAATGCATGCAAAGCTGGCACAAATTTAAAGTTCTTTTAGCTATCAAAAGCCAGAGAAATAGTTAAACCTCTGCAGCACTGAGCTGCCCCACACAAGCCCCACGAGGTTTTCTCTATTCTGGCTGTAGATGGCAACTCTAGCTTTGCTCAGAGCACGCTACTTGTGGATGAAAAGCTGGACATGAGCTGACAACGTGCACTCGCAGCCCAGAAGGCCAACCGTATCCTGGGCTGCATCAAAAGAAGCGTGGCCAGCAGGTTGAGGGAGGGGATTCTGCCCCTCTACTCCGCTCTGGTGAGACCCCACCTGCAGTACTGTGTCCAGCTCTGGAGCCCTCAGCACAGGAAAGACATGGACCTGTTGGAGCGGGTCCAGAGGAGGGCCACAAAAATGATCAGGGGGATGGAACGCCTCTCCTATGAGGAAACGCTGAGAGAGTTGGGGTTGTTCAGCCTGGAGAAGAGAAGGCTTCGGGGAGAACTTATTGTGGCCTATCAGTACTTAAAGGGGGCTTATGAGAAAGATGGGGACAGACTTTTTAGTAGGGCCTGTTGCGACAGGACAAGGGGGAATGGTTTTAAACTAGAAGAGGGTAGATTTAGACTAGATGTAAAGAAGAAATTTTTTACAATGAGGGTGGTGAAACACTGGACCAGGTTGCCCAGAGAAGTGGTAGATGCCCCATCCCTGGAAACATTCAAGGTCAGGTTGGACGGGGCTCTGAGCAACCTGATCTAGTTGAAGATGTCCCTGCCCAGGCAGGGGGGTTGGACTAGATGACCTCTAAAAGTCCCTTCCAACCCAAACTATTCTACGATTCTATGATCCCCTCCCACCCATCCTCACCCCCACGCAGTTACAGCAACACTTCTACTTCTGCCATCACAATGCCGATGCTGACAGAGGATTCGAGTCCCTCATTTTGAAGAGGTGAAGCCTCTTCTAGGATTCTGTCCACAAGTGTATGTGCTAATCTAGTATTGTTTACTTTCAATTAAAACCCAAAATAAAATTAACCCCTGGAGGGACACCTGAACTCCAGTATCCTCTCTCAGCAGGTGCTCCTGGTCAGGGCATTAAGCACATGGTGACAAAGTCCCACTCCACCAAAACTCCCTGTGTCCCGCAGTCTGCAAAAGCCAGACTGTGCCACGGGGTGCGGAGTAGCTCTGCCTCAGAAGAACATCTATCACGCTCATTTCTGTGCTTTTATAGAAGAGAAACTCCTTCAGGCAAGGGAGGAGCCCAAAGCCCTGTCTCAGACTTGAATGAGAGGGGGCAGGACTATCATGATCAGAAGTATTTTCTGAAACTCTCACTGCTCTAAGCTCTTGCAAAGAACCAGGACTACAAAACCCCATTGGACAAAAGGCTCCCTATTTTCCTCCAAGTGTAAACTTCATGAAAACCAGGAAATATTCATTAACAAAAACTTTGAAACAGAATTCCACTCTATTTTGATGACTTTTTTTTTTAATGTATTTTGCTTAAAGTCCATCCCTGTATGTGGTAGCCCTTGTCTCCAGCCAAACTCCCTCTTTTGGGGAACTCTTTGAAAACACTATAGCACAGTCACTAGCCTAAAAAATGTAAGGAACAACTTACTAGCAAGCAAGCCCCATCGTTATTGAATAAACGATGATCTGATAAAGAAGATATCTGATGATTAATAAGATATCTGATAAAGTGTCAGAAAGAAGAGTTCAAATCTATAGTAAAATATAAAGGATAAGATGTAAGAAAAGTAGGTGTCGCATTAAGCTTACAACACAGAAATTTGCCATTCAATTAATTACAGGTTTTAGTACCTCAAGTAATTATCACTTTGCATTTCAAACCCAGTCAGATGCCAAAACATACAAGCATTTTTGATAAAATCCACTTTACTTTCAGGAACTTACCACAGGGTAGGGACCATGCTAGAGCCATGATGATGTCACCGAGATAATTAGGGTGACGAACAAAACCCCACCAACCCGTGACAAGAAGCCCTTTTCCAGTTGCAGTGGGTATAAATTTCAGATCTGTGAATAGAGTATTGTAGTCAACACAACAATTGAAATGTGTATTTAAATAGTACAAAGAGACATTGTATAGCAATTGAACAAATGAAAAACGCACTTACAGGCCAATTTGGGATCTGCTGGATTCCTTCGGAAATTATTTTTCTGAGAATTTGCACTACGGAATATGTAATACCCAATACCTGAAAATAAATATTATTTATTTTGCATTTTCAGTATTTTCCAGTTTTCTTTCCTTCAAAAAAAGCACTCACATGCTCTCTGCCACCCTTATTACATCGAAGTCTTTTCTTCAGAGATGTAACTGATACTCTCCGGTTCTCAGAGCTCTAACAATATAGAAATGCTATTGGAAACCTGCATTCTATATCCTCTCACACATTACTGACTAACTGTTAAGATTTTGGAGAAGCTTTATTTTCACGTCTACTTTTACATTTATATCTATCTGACTTACAGTTTATTAATGTAACATTGATTTTGAAATTCATATAAGGTGATGTGCTACAGTTTATAAGAATATAGCTCTATTAGCAGCCCAGTATTTTGCTACAGTGCCTACTCCATAAACTGACCAACTATTCACAAGTTCACAATATTAAAAGAACCAGACAATGAAGTATTATCTGGTTTTGAAATTCATTTCCCCCATCATTTTCACAAGGCAGCTTAAATTTGCTTTTTCCAAGGCTGTACTGAAAAAACATGATCACGACATAATTCAAAGAAAGATGTTTAAAAAAAAAAAAACAAACAAGAAAAAATATTAACTGAAAATTAAAAGAGGACGTCGTATTTCTCAGGATTGCACACACAAAGTTGTACACCTTCATATTCTTTCCTTTGTCATGTCTACAAAAAGCTTTTTCTTTTAGGTTTACTACTTAGACAGAAGGGACAAACTACAAGGCCATATTGGTGCAAATTTAAGGTCCCCTAAAGATGCAAGATCCCTTCTCAAAGCACTCGGCTAGAAAAAAAGGAGATGTTTTCTACTGATGTGAGTTTATAACTATAGGCATCAGGGAAGGGGATGCAAATTGTTAAACAACCTTTTTCCCTAGGTTCAGTAAAGCGTAGCCAACAAGCTATTGACTTCTTTTTTCTAAGAGACTCAGTCACTCAGACTGACTTTAAAAGGCATCTGCTACATGTCATTCAAAATGTTTTAAGTCACTTCTGCAACTCCAGAGAGCATCTAAAGAAGCCTCTCAACAAAACAATTAGGTGTCCAGAGCCTCATTTATCCTTCATTTAATAAAATGAGAATTTATTATATTCTTTGTATTAAACAGTAGCCAGACACATGCTTCCACGAGCTGTGGTAATACAGAAAATAGGATCATTGCACCTTAGCTAAAGCTTCACCTCACAACTCAAGGAAACAAAATCAGTATTACATTGTTACTACCAGTAACATTTACTGTAACTTACAGTTCAGAACAGTAATTGCAGCAGCCACGGGCCAAGAAATTGCAGTAGGGTGACCAACTAAGTAGAAGGCCTGCAGACTGTAGACAAATGGAACCCACATCAAATCTCCGAATGCTAGCATGAATCCAAATCCATCATGGGTAATATCCATTGTAGTCAAAATAGCTTCCTAGAAACAATGAGGAAGGAATTTAGAATTTACAAAGCTTCATTCATTTGACATTGTAATTAGAAATGGTAACAGTTTAATACGATTGTCATTTACCTCATTCCAAAGAGCATCCACCACATATAGAAGCTGAAAGCTGTTCACAAGTATCATTGATAGAGATGGCATACTTTGATTGTGTATCTTCATCTCAGCTAAGAGCATTGCCAGGTTTATAACAATCTAGTTTAGAAAATATTTTATTACAAATTTTCCTTGTAAAAGAAAGAGGTCTTTTCTATTACACTATAGGACATTTTAATACGCATGTTTTTGACCAATGTTTAAGTTTAAAAAAAAATAAACTATTTCACAAGCCACAGTTTGCAACTACCTACATTTCTGAAGCTGTATAACCTCAACATATGAATACTTTAAGAAGGGTTTTCATTCCCCACAAAGCAAAGAAGCTAGAATGTAGAAATTTTCCTAAAGTGAAATAAAAATGGTCATTAAAAATCTGGCAACATGAAACTGTATGTAACTACTTTGTTCCTGTTTATAAATACATATTGTATCCTTAATACCAGTTTCTCATATATATATATTTACATACATATATATACTAAAAAAAAAACCCATTTGTAAAATATTTAAGCAAATAAAATAACTAAGATTATTGACTCACCCAGCCAATTAATCCTGGACGCAACTCACAGAAGTATTTGAGGTCAAAACTGCCAATACGAGGGTTTAATTCATGTCCAGTAAAAAAATCATAAACAAAATACCCTGCAGATAAGCCATAGTCTTCGTTAGCAATACTCTTCCTTTTATCTGCCACTACATTCCTCCCCACAAAGCAGTTCCTGCTTTCTACTAAAGTTCTCTCATTATAAATAATAATAAAAAAAAAAGCCTTTAGGTTGGCAAGAAAAATGTGAGAGTAAACGCAAAATACAAAGCAAAACCCACATGGTTTATATTTTAAGAGGCCCAAATATTTTATTTATTAGGAGGACTACACACTTTAGAAGTTACTGTAGGCTTATTTCTCCTTGACACTTGTTCCTTCTTTATTTTCAGCCTTATCCTGAAGCTCACATCACAGTTTCCATGAACATGATCTTATGGTATTAATTAATTCTACTTTTCCTCCTACTTCATTGCTCTCCTCTGGGAACAAGAATGCCTTTAGCTGTGACAATTACCTGTCCATCAAAAGAGACAGACAAGAAGGAAGATACAATACCTTGACTTCAAGATACCCTGCACTGAGTTAGCAAATAACAAGCCCTTTGCAGAACAGTTACAGCATGCTACTATGCCACTTACAGAGACTAGAACTGCACTTTTCAAAGAAAAAACTATTTATGATAATTTATTATTTCCCTTCACACACATACATGCTGCGCTGACAAAGGAACTGAGGATATCTGAATACTTCATTTTAATACACTAAATGTTCTGTCCATAAGCTCCCTTTCTTAGTCACCCTATGATCGCTTTTAAAAGCAGCTTGTTTAATATTTAATGCTAATCGACTTCTCAATCCATCCTTTGTCCTACAAAAACATATGCATATAATTGATACTTTCTAGGTAGGCAGTCTCATGACGGAATCAAAATTTCTTTTGAAAGCTCAATTCAGCTAACTAGATTTAAAAGTGCACAGCAAAAGAAAAGTTTAGAAATACACCGTAATTTCAAGTTCTGTACCTGATTTCCCACTGCCAAAATGTCTAGATTTTTCAGTTTTTCTTTCCATTCCCAGCTGTTTCAGGAAGAGGCCCACCAGGAGGGGCACTATGAAGCAAACTAGACAAGCCTCTTAGACAAATGCTGAAAATGGAAAAGGAGGAACTGTCCTCTCATTGCTAGGGGACTAGACCAGCCAAGGTATTTTTTGCATAAGCTATTCAAGATAATCCAACTAAGATTTTAAGCATTTTACAGTATCTGAGTGTGAACAAAGAATTGCCATTTAACTTGCAACATGAATTTTACATTGGTAGAAAGTAAAAGTCACAGCATTGTAATAACCAGCCCTAAAACTAGCCTTTAATTCATAAAAATGAAACCGTAGCGAACAACTGGAAAAAAATTATCCAAAATATTTATAACTCACCAGAATTTCCACCTGGTGCTAGCTCTTCCTCAGATGCTTTCAGGGACCGAATATACAGATAAATACTCAACCCCATAGAAAAAGCTGCAGCTGACACTGCAAACTGCATGAAGTGATCATACAAATAATGAAGTTCAAATTGGAAGTATAATAAAGTTCCAATAGCTGCAGCAGTCAAAATAAAAGCATAAAACCCTAAAGGATGTAGAAGAAAAACGTATTAGCCAAAATAAAAAAATCATTCTAGTAGAACCTACCTAGTCTGGCCTTTCTGCATTTTTACTTCTTCCAAGATTTGTCTATATTCCAATAGTGTCTTACACATTCCATGCTCTTGAGTTTCAAACTTCTGGGGCACAGCAATATACCTAAGACATTCTATCTATGCCCTGAAATTTCCTGTGCTCCTCATCAAAAGGACAAGAGGCAGGAACACTCTGAGTGTTCCTACATTTTTTACAACAACCTAGGATCCAATTTCAGATTTTAATGGAAAAATGGACACGGACACTACTACTGGATAATGATAGCAGGTCACAAAATCTTATCTGTGGGACAGGTCAGATAATTCGAAGAAGAAAATATGGTTATCTTCATATATACCTCTATACTGATAGCGGTAATTAAAGTATTAAAATAACTATTCAAGTCAAAACTTGAACGCAAAACTTTTGTACTCTGAAAGTATAAAATCATCTAGAATGGAATGACATCCAAATTTAGGCAAGCAGTTCTATACAGCTCTCACCCAAGTACTTTCTGTCAACCCTTTCACAGGGTCACAACGGTTGAGGTTAGAACGGACCTTTGGAGTTCATCTAGCCCAACCCCCCTGCTCAAGCAGGGCCACCTAGAGCTGCTTGCCCAGGACCATGTCCACACGGCTTTTGAGTATCTCCAAGGATGGAGACTCCACAACTTCTCTGGGCAACCTGTGCCAGTGCTCAGTCACCCTCACAGTAAAAAAAGTGTTTCTTGATGTTCAGATGGAACCTCCTGTATTTCAGTTTGTGCCCATTGCCTCTTGTCCTGTCACTGGTCATCTTCCTTTCCTCAAGAAGGCTTTCAAAGCTGCTTTGAGAATTAGCCTTTGAAGCAGCAAGGAGATAGCTTCCCTTTTTTTCCCCCCCCTCCTCTTTTTTTTTTTTTTTAGTTTTTTCCTTTTTAAACCATCCAAATCATGTACTTATTTCCTCCCTTTATCAGAACACACAAAAAAATTGCAGGAATATGCCCCTACTAAAGACAGAAGTCCAAAACAAAAGAAGTTATGAGGCAGCCTCAGTACGACTCACTTCCACAGGATGTAATTCACTCTGCTTCTATGATTTACAGCCCTATTCCGACTTTAAAATGGTGCATCTTACCAGACTATGACAAAACCCCACTCAGCTTTTTAATATAACATTTGGATTCCGTTACTGGCAGTGTCCTTGAACTGACTAATTAATCAAACTGGTAGTCTGGAATATCTGCAAGGCATCAAAGTACACTTTTCTATTTAAGCCTGAAAAAGGAGGACTGCTGAAATGTGTTAAACCATACTCTAAACCTAGATGAGAAACTTGCCTTATTCATAGGAAGATCTGAATAAGGACTCAGAACTGTTCTTTGCCAGACAAGAATAAAAACATCTTAAATCAATTACAACACACTTAGTCTGTAAATCAGAGACATCCAAGATGCTCTAGACACGTGGGATGAGATCTCTTCAGATCACTCCTGAACATCTCCTCCGCAGCAACAGTCCTTGTTACATGAGCATTACTAATACTTCCAATAGGCAACTGCCCGTTTAGCAATTATGCAAGGAATATGACAGGAGTCACCAGTCACAACTGGATGCAGACCAGGTGCCCTGTATAGTGCAGTGTCTTGCTCTTGCAGCAGTCAGTTCCTGATCATTACTAACCAAGTAATGGTTAGTTCTTCCAAGAAAAGGCTCATCCTATTTTATGAAAGATTTACAACAGATACCTAGTTTGGCCATAGGGTGTATCTTTCATCATTTGTATCTTATGGTACTGAGCACTGCAAATCAGGTAGCGGTATCAAATTTCAGAATAAGCAACTGCAACATGCTTACCATTTATCCTGTACTGCAGTTTCCTTCCATTTGAAAGGGGCAGGCCTTCTACAACCTAGAAAGAACAAAATACTAGTGTTTCAACAAAGTACTTTCCAGGGGCATTGGCAGGGGATGGAAATCAAGCACATCTCTACCACAAAGACATTCAATCAAGGTAACCAGCTGGACACATTCAAATCTGAAGATCATGCATTGTTCTCAAAAGCATACCTTGGGTATCAAAAGAAAAAAAGTAACAGTTTCAAATAAAAAAAACATTAAAAAAACCCCATCTCTTCCTAACCAGCTTCAAGAAAACAGAACAGCTCCAATCAGTGTAAACATGTATAGCAAGAGAACAACATGACTGAATGATCTATTTATTATGGTGTTCTTTCAGAATCTGCCAGTATCCCTCAAGTCACAAGAGGGAAACAGAGCATTTGCCTGATATACATATGGCTAGAATGGTTTATAGCTTCCCGTAAGTGAAGATTACATTCCAAAACACAGTATCAATAAGAACCTGAGTATCAAACAGTTTGTCGATTTAAAAGTCAGATACCTGAAATTCTTCTAGAATTCTATCAAGCAAGTTTTATCCATGCTTTGATTTGAGCTCCTATATAATGCCTTCTGCCTTTTCTACTGTAAGACTGTGAAATGCACAGCCATTAAATTCTTAACGAACTGTGCTATTTTAAGCTTACAGAAATCTGCAGTAGCCATAATCCAGCTTAATAGGGAAAACCAATTCATTTGTTTTCAAATTCACTGCATTAAGAACATACCCTACCTTCCAGCCTGTCCTGGTTTCGGCTGGGATAGAGTTACATTTCTTCCTAGCGCTGTGTTTTGGATTTAGTATGAGAAGAATGTTGATAACATACTGATGTTTTCAGTTGTTCTTAAGTACCCTGCTAGTCAAGGACATTCAGCTCAAGAAAAAAAAAAAAAAGAAAAAAAAAAAAACAAAAAACCACACAAAACAAAACAAGCATTGGGAGGGAGCACAGCCAGGACAGCCAGCCCAGCTGGCCAATGGGGTATTCCATACCATGTGACATCATGCTCAGTATATAAATGGTAGGTGTGTTCCAGGAAGTAGCGATCACTACTTGGTTATCGGTCAGCGCGAGTGGTGAGCAATTGCATTGTGCATCACTCATTTTGTATATTCTATCATTATCATTATTACTCTCCCTTTTCTGTTCTATTAAACTGTCTTTATCTCAACCCACGAGTTTTTCTCACTCTTACCCTTCCGATTCTCTCCCCATGCCACTGGGGAGTGAGTGAGCGGCTGCGTGGTATTTGGCTGCCTGCCAGGTTAAACCATGACACCTAACGCACAAATTAATTATCCATAAAGACCCAATTGCTACTGAACAACTTACCTTTCCAATTGGCAGTAAGTAAAACAGAGCTTGAAGGAAAAACCACAGAAGAAAAACACCAAACACCCTAGCCTCCCAAAGGCTTTCAAGTGCTGGGAGAGGAGGAGGGAAGTTCATAAGACTGGGGTCTTCTTGTTTGCACATCAACAGCAAGTAGAATACAGTAGCAGGCAGGAAAAATATCAGCATGAAGGTCCCTGTAAACAGACATCATGCCATATTAGAAGATAAACATAGAAAATTAAAAGAACAGTTTCAATCCCACTAATAAAGCTTGGTATTAACTTTAGTAACAAAGAAGAGGTTGTCATTATCTATTCCTGAAGCAAGACAGTGGCAATCCCCCAGTCACGTAATGTGATACAGAGACATTCTTCTCAGTCCCATATGGGGTCATATAACCAAACTGAAGGATCACACCCACTGCATCCCTTTAAAACTGTTCAAAAAACTGTATCAAGAATACTTTACTGTTAAGTTCAAAGCACCTAGGTTTTAAAAATGTAAAAACTTTGCTAGTTACTTAAATTTAATCTGGAAATATTTAAATCTCTCTGTGCAAGGGAAGGCTCAAGATCTTCACTATATTTCACAAGAGAACCAAGTGTAATAAAGGCTCTTTGACTGCCACCAATACCAGTACAGACTACGCGAAGCATAGTCATATGTCATATGACTCTGGATTCTGCAACCGGGGTCCAAAAATTGGAAGAACAGTTCCTGACATGACAGTATGTTCAGTAAGTAAAAAACATAAAAGCTAATTTTCAACTATTACAACAATTTGCACACATACCAATTCTTCCACCAAACTCTAGCTCCTTTGTTTTTGATGATGCTTTCTCAATTGTTTTTATTGACTCAAAAACCTTTTTCTCCGAATATATCTCTTCTTTCTTCTTTTCTTCTTTTCTTGGACGCAAGCTGTAGTGTTCAAGCACACGCTCTATTTCCAGGTCTGGTTTCAACTTTTGCTGTTAGTGAATAAAAAGAATGTACTAAAAAAAGATCCCAGTGATTTTACCTTATTTTAGTCCAGTATTTTTTATTTAGGAGGACATTATTCACTATAAAACACTAATATACAATGTGTTCTTCTTCTATACAGTACTTAAGTGCATGCATTTATATGAAGGTGGTCACTTAGGCCATGATTACATATCAGCAGCAGTTCCAGTACAGGTCATTTATTCCCACCCTCCTCCCCTCCTTTCTGCCACAACTCTGTGCATTAGCTAACAATCTGGGCTAAAGAACTGATTTGGCTTAAAAAAAAAAAAAAAGTGTCATTTTCTATGGCCAAACATTCACACTGTAAAAGCATGGGAATTAACACAAGTAACCAGTAAGGGTTTGATGGAAAAAACAAACAAGAAAAATGAATGTTATGCGGCTCTAGTACTCTTCCCTTCTGACAACTTCATCTCCCTCTCTTCTGAACTTACTTAACTGAACAGTAAACTTATTTGACGTCTATGTTTTATGTTGCATTATTTCTTGTATTGCCCTTTTCTAGGGATTTCTGAGAAAGCTAAGTTAGAATGTGACATAAACCTAAAGGTAAATAGAATGTTCATACCTCCAAGATTATGCAGGATGTGTCATTTCCTTCCGTACTGTCAGGTTCACCATTGTACCTTCTGGTGTTATTCTCACTCGGTTTCTGGTTAAAAGAAAAAAAACTAGTTTTAGCTTTCTGAAAAGAATAGCTGCATTAAGTGTAAGTATATAATGAATAACTAAGAACACCAACTATCTAGGTTTTTTTTTTTTTTCAATGGCAACTGCTCCGGTTTTCTCCACAGGAAAACAAGTGCGTTCAATATCCAAAGTATGGACAGTTTCAGCTCACAAACAAGGGAAGAAAACTCATTTATGAAAAGGAAAAAGTTACTGATTTTTTTTTAATTAACAGTGAAATTAAGTGAGAATACAGCTTCCAAGTTATTTTTAACTCATCATTAGGAACTGCCAAATACAACATACATGTCTATTTAGTAATTCTATTAGGAAAGCAGAGGAAATTTCAGTGTCCTATATATGACACTGCTCTGCGGGACTGAAAGTTTGGTTTTCCATTAAACATGTTCCTAAGAAATAAATTCTCTTATAAAATTTCTTTTAATGAGTCTAGCTTACACAACTCTGGGAAGACATGACTCATCTGCTTTGTTTTATTTCAACTTAAGCTTTGTTGAAAACGACCAGGTCATTCCAGTCATACAACAACCAATAGATCAATCCTACTCCTCAATTAGAAGCCAGGAGAAAAACACCAAAGCTATTTGTGTTTGGACCTTTTTATCCAAAGTAAAGTGTGGCTGCTGGCTACAAACTACTTAAAACGAGCATATGGTCCACAGGCTATGCACTGGGTCACACAGCTCAAAGTAGTTCACTGGAAAACAAAACCCACAGCAATTTCAGTGCCAAAGAATACTTTTAGTAGTAGCAATTTACTAAACTAAACCTATCTACTTAGTTTAGATCGGTCTGGTCCAGTTCAGTTGAAACCTAACTAAAACCTACCTATTTTCAATAGATGAGCAGAAGGCATTTCCAATTCAAGGGACTGTATCTCAGACAAGTATCACTTGAAGCTATCTCAAGAGCACAAGAGGCAGAAGAAATGCTGTTTGTCTCTTAATAGAGAAACATCACCTCTACTATGCTTCACTTACAGATCACCAGAACCATTTTTAGTACTCAATATAATCTTCACAAAAAGGCCAAGAACAAACATGATACATTTCAGCTAACCTTCCAGGATAGTTTTTATAGTGAAAACAGTTCTGCAATATTATCAATCAGCAAGGCTGAAAATAGTTTTTCCCCCCACACACACTTGAATTCTGCAGCAATTCTCCCACAGAAGCTTCACATGTTTTCCATTACTACTTTAATGAACTGTATATGAACTCATTTTATTTCAAATTCTAATACCTACCTGCTATGTCTTGATCAATACATCTTAAAAGTAAGCTAACTTCCTTTGCCCCATTTCACAAGTGGGAGCGTATGGCTAACAGTGACTTCAATATTAAAATGTTAAAGAATTTGTGTTTGTTTGAATTCTGAGAACTTCACTGTACCACCGGATTCAAATGGAACTTAAAAACATATGTTTACGTTTCAGGAATTTCCTCACAACTTGGCAAACTAGAAAGCCTATTTTCAAAGAACAAGGCAGTTCTGAGATACACTTTTGCAGCTAATTATGTTGTTCAGTGAACATGAAGTACAGCTAGCTTTTACAATAATAACCCACACATAAAGAACAAACAAAAATCCTAATACCAGTAGAGCTAAGTTGGTTTCCTGAATGGTTTTCTTTTTGTCATCTTTATGTTCTCTGCTTTGGGAAGAAGAACGACGTCTGCCTTTTGCTGGCCGACCAGGAGATCTAGATCGAGATCTGCTAGTACTTCTTCTGGAGGGAGAACTTGAAGAGGACTGGCTCTTCCTGTGCTTGAATGATGATTGTGACTAAAAGAAAGAGAGGAAGAAAGCGAAATCTTATCTTAGATGTTCCAAAGAACAATTTTAGAAACTTGGGGGTTTTTTTGTGATGAAGACTCTGAACAGAGTTGTCTCTTATTTGCTTTACTGATGCTGTACAAAGACTGTTAAAAAAGAGCATACTCATTTTGCTGGCAATACCCAAATAATCCTGTCCCAAGTCCAACTGCTGACAATTCCTGTCAAAGCTACAGAAATCAGGATATGGATGTAAGCTATCAATGTCAGCACCAAGCCCTCTTAAGCCTTTGCACAAGTAAATGAAATGATAGCCATCTCTTAAGCCTTAACAGACTGCTATCATTCCAATTACTTAGCTTTATTAATACATTTGGCATATGAAGATGCAATGATCTGTTTAAGGCAACACAGCTCAGATCAACATTAAAAAACCCCAAGTCAGCTAGATCATTAAATTAGATGTGACAACTAATTTCATAAACAGTTTTCCCCAAAAGTACTTATTTTTTTGTGAAGTCTACAATGCTAATTCTCCCACGTAAAATTTCCACAACACAACTTTGATAAGGCACAAATGCTTTATGACAAAGAGAGGTATTTTCTCAGCTTGAGTTTGCTAGCCTGCAAGCATGAAGTAAACAAGTTAGAAAGTTGCAAAGCAGTGAAAATGTTTGTCCAGCTCAAGGCAGAAACATTTTGTCCCAAAAGAAAGGCCAGTTACAGGGCATGTACACTGCCACCAAAAAGTGAAACTACAGTTCACATAAAGACACACAAGTTAACTTTGAACTTACGCAGGTTTCAGAACAGGCCTTAAAAATCAACTACAGCAAACATTCAAATAGCTTTTTGTCTCATGCATTATCACATTTTAAACCGAAATGAAACTTGTATGCAGAGTTTTAAAGGCCTTTATTAGTAACAAAAAATGAAATAATAAAGATATGTAAAGAGGAAGGGATGTGCTCATATACATATGACATGACCCTTTTTCAAAAGTCCCTAATTGTCACAAATAGAGCAAAATACCTTATGAAACCTTTGGGACCTAAAACAGTACAAGCTATTCACAGATATTTTAAGTATGGGCTTAAAGAATATGCGCTATTTATATTTACAGTGATCCTTACCTACATGCTTGCATTTGTTCTCAAATTTTCTTATTTAGAAGTCGAAAAAAGTCCAATTAGTATCAACCCTCTGATTACTAGCTTTATAAGCTACCCAAAAACAATTTTTCATGAACAATCATGCTATAGAGTTCCTGAACAATCAGATTTGTTTTTCCCCAAATGTATCACTGTTTTTTCAACATAAAGAAAACAATCACACTTCTTTAAAGATAGGGTCAGCATTCTGAACTTCTACTTGAGATGTCACATAGGTAAGAGCTATTATTTAGCACCAGTTCCTTGAAGACAGTTAATAAAAACTTGCAAGGCAACTATCCAATTATAAATTGTATTTTTATCTACATCACAAAATCAACATAATCTTCCATTAGAAATACTCATAATTATAAACGTGTACTCACCCTTATATCACTTTCTTTCAACGCAAGTTCAGTCCCATCTTTGTACTTAACAGTATAAAGATGAGAAACATCATCGTAACTAGTCACTTGTACTTCATAGTACAGGACACTTCCTGGCCAACGGCCCATCACCACCTCGCCATCAGCAAACCTCCGGTTTGGCATTTTCCAAAAGGAATCCCTAGAAAAGAAATAAATCGATACAAATGGCAGCTAAACATTAGGCTTAATTCTTCCCTACTCTCTTTCCATATCATTTAGGCTGGAACAGGGAAACTTTAAAGTAAACAACTCTTCACCTTAAATAGGCAAAAAGCTTAAATAGAAAAAAAAGATGACCTATTTGCCAAATTAATAGTAGACAGAAGAGAGAGCAAAAATACAGCAAAGATTGAAGTTAGATGTTATGAAAAAATGTTAAGATGTATTAATAGTACATTTACACCAGTATTCAGCTATGATATACAATCTCTATCATCAGAGACCACCAAAACCAAGCAAAGCATATATTTGACCAAAATTACATAAATGTACTTGATCTTATCTAGAAGGAAAAAAGTAAATTAGATGGTATCTAAGTGTCCTTTAACCCTCTTTTCCTGTGGTTCTACAAAAATTACAAAGTGATGATTTCTAAATGTTAAAATAAAATTTCCCAAATCTATTCAGTACACACAGCCACATTACATACTTTCTTCAATTTATTATGCCAAACACTCAAAAGTTAGGAAACACCAGAATTTAGGCTCCAGTCTGGGTTGAATATTTTCTCTTTTCCACCTATTTAGCACAAGGCATGTAATGCCTTTTGCAGGGGCCTGTGGGAAAACAAAGTACAGCATCAGAGCAATTACGTAATATCCCAAAAAACTAAATTCTATCCTCCTGTCTGCACCATAAGGTTTTTACTTGATACTATCAAAACAGGGTTTAAGTGACTACCACCCTTGGTCCACCATACCAGGACGCTGGGAAAAAAACACACGCAACTGCAACTTAAAGGAAGTTTCATTTTTAAATGTAAAGTCCTGTATAACTCTTTGAAGAGTGCCTTGTATTATGTCATTGCCATCTGAAAATAGGTGTCCATAGCAGAAGATACTTTTAACCTGAACTTCCGTGACTCAGGCCCCAACATATAAAGTGAGGGTATCTTAAAAGTCTAAGGTAAAATACATACTAACTCATGCATTATCACCATTTGTATGATGAACATAGGAACTCAGAATGGCGGGGGGGGGACGACAAAGAAACTAGCAAATGCTTTTGTTTCAGAGCATTTTAACTTGTTTGCTATAAACAAGACGTGAAGCCACACAAAATGAGGTAAAAACAAATATTTAACTAGATACTCATTCATTATACATTAGCTAACCTGCAGTGAAAAGTTAGATTCTTTGGCAAAAAACACTGTTAATATGCAATCACAGACCTTCATAACACATTGAGGGCTGGGGCTAAGTGAGGTTTTTCAATCAGCTTTCATTCTGGCATTTCCTGAAGCAGCAAAGCTGCTGCTGTTGTTAGATTTTACACCTGTGTAGCTCTCCAAGTCAAAGAAGAAATCAAAAACTTGGCAAATTTCCCTCATGTGGATTTTACTGCTAATATTCCTAATTGGTTCAGAACAGAAACATCTGGCCATCTCCTTTGCTGTATAATATTTGAAGGAGCAAAAAGAGTTAAGTTTTATCATTTGGTTTCACTGATACTTGCCAGTTAGAAAAATCATCAGAGTTCTAGTCTATGCTTGTAGGCACATGTTCTTCCAGCTCATCCATCTTCTACCTAGCGTTTCTTGTCCCAGTCTCATTACTTTCTTCTTTCTGAATTCTCACTCCTCCGACTCAGTTTAACCACCTCAAATTCATACCCTTGTTTCTTATGACTCCATGAAATACAATTTCCTTATTTTCATTTCAAGTAATTCTCCATTCTCTCCTTACCACCCTTTAATTCCTTGGGGATTTTCTGCCTTTTCTGCCCTTGTTCACCAAGCTAGTTCCAGTTCCTCTTTGCCACCTCTGGGCTCAAGATCGGATCTGAATCCTGTCTCTCTCTCCTTGTCCAGTTTTCTCACTCAAAAGACAGTTCTTCAGGAGATCCACGTCTACTACTGTTCTTTCCCCAGTCTCTCGCACAGTTCCAGCTTCTTCCTCCTCTTCCATAAATAGTCTAAACACTGGTCCTCCACCAAGTCCAGTCATAGCTTTCACCAGATGTCATCATCTAATCTATGACTTCATTTCCTTTTTGCTGTTGTACTTCCTACACTCCAGCCAACTGTTTCTCCTCTTGACCTGGAACACCTCAGGCATCATCTGTAAACTCAGAGCCTGACCAGGACAAAGCTGCCAGATCCTAGGACAAAGTTGTGAAAAACAGAATCTTTGGAGTTTAAGTCCTTTTTGAAGAAGGGGTTACTGAGCACTGATTTTTACAATTTATAACAACCACTTCAAAATTTAGATATAATTTCATAGGGATAATAAAATGCAATTCTCTGCCAAACTTCAAAACCCAGCATTTTTGTACACAAAACATGAAGACAGCCCAAAGAAGTACCCTGATGATTTAATTCTCTTTAAAGGCAGAAAGACCTTCCCCTCCTCCAACCTTGTTCTCAAAAGGAGCTAAAGTTAGTTTTAAGAAGTCGGAAAATGTGGTTGAAGGACCTGAAGCTAAATCAATGTTATGTAATTCAGCCTGAGGTAGATATCAACGATATGAAATTCCAGAATAAAAAATAAATTTAAGCAAGTGGAAATATTATCCTGTGATTCAAAAGTAATGAAAAATCTTATTCATGGAAAGACCTACTTATTTTTCTATTTTTTTCCTTAAATATTAAAGCTTAATAATGAGATCAAACATTAAACACTAAAAAAAGTAAATATTACTTCTTATCCCATCAAAAATTACCACCTTGTTCTGCACCCCTCTGTGCCTCCTGTGAGGGAGGTTTGCAATCCTTATTCCATATATCTCACTTCAAAGAGCTACACCTTTTAAAGGCAGCCTTCATCATTTGTTCAGGTAACAAAAACTATTACCAGCATCAAGAAAAATAAAGATAAGAAGTCCTTAAAAAAAATACAGTTCAGATATTACATTTTGAATTTACTGCTCTTTAAAGCTCTACACAGACCCCTGATAATTTTCAGGGTATCAGTTGGCATCAGCTTAATGTTCACAGCAGTCCTATACAAACTTTTTAATTCACAGGGCTTCAAAATTATAAAATATATCCAAGTGACCTCAAAAGAAAATTATTTCATACAATGAGCCCTGTATTGTACAGATACCTGATTGCAAGTGTATTCACTTACTCCCAAGATGAAATTTGTGTTTTCTGCACCATTATGATTTTCCTCTAGGAACCCAGACTCTAAGGGAATGGCTCAGAAGGATTTTGTATCCTACACCAAGCCAAGATAATTAATGCAAAACTCCCTGGAGCTTAAAAGTTGGTCAGGAAGGAAAGTTACTGCTGACTCAACCAAGAATGAAACAATTAAAGAGAAACATGGCAGAGGAACATACTGCCCCATACATCCATTTCTGGTCTTTCTTAATGACCCTCTCACTAGATACATGGAAAAATATTTCACTCCTGTCAAGAAAATAAGAAGAAAGACTGCTAACTTGTAGTCACTAGAAGATCATACCACATCATCAGCAGTTGGGTGCACATTTTTAACTAAGAAATAAATAAAAAAAACACTAAACAAAGTTTTCCCTCTTTGAAGAGCAAAGCTCATACATATCCAGTGGTTCTACTTACTAACATCTCACCACTGGTAAATAGCGTTGCGTATGTGAGAGGAGGGAGCCAGCTGAATGCAAGAAAAGAAGAAATGCAGGAAAATAAAGAAAACATTGACAGTCAAGGCACAGCTTCCTACACGGAAAGTTACTACTGAATTCACCAAAGACACCAAACTGTGCAAGACCTTTTCAGGATCACCATTACGCATTCCACATTTCTAGCTCTCTACGTCCATAATGGTGGAGGCATCTACCACTATTCAAGCTTGGCTCAACTAAACAGCCAAACCAGCTTCACCGCTAAAAACAAGCACAAATAAGCCTCAAGCTAAAATAAAAACCTATCAAACCTCAAGCAAGGAAACGAGGTTTTTCCCTTTAAAAAAGCTTTTCATCAGAAGCACTGAAAGCGGAGGGAAAGCGTCAGGAACTTGAAGTCCCCACGCAGGGCCGCGAAAGGCGGCGGGGTGAAGGCCGCGGCGGCGCGGTGTTGACAGGAAGGGACCCACGTGCCGGGGGAGGGGGGAGGCCCGGCCCCTCGGCCCCGCTCCGCGGCC
>NW_009206456.1:1406-1612 GCF_000690835.1 Fulmarus glacialis | reverse complement strand
ACTCACGCAGAAGGGCTTTAGTTCCCCCCCAGGTGACCGTTCATGCCCTGCTCGGGGTTTGAGCAGGAGGAACCACCATCGTGCCCGTCTGCAGCCATGTGGCCGGTCGCTGTGGGCAAGAAGGTGAAGCCAAGGGCGGCCGGGACGCTTTTCCAGCCACTGGTAGCCGTAGGGGACAGTGAGGGACAGCTGACAGTTTTTCCCCA
>NW_009206456.1:0-1289 GCF_000690835.1 Fulmarus glacialis | reverse complement strand
TAGGTGACAGTGAGGGACAGCTGACAGTTTTCCCCCAAAGGGGGGAAACTTCTCTCCTAGAAAAGGGTCACTCCCTTTAGCTTAACTTAGTCAGAACTTACTGTGTGAACAATATTGGTCTTGTGGGGCTTGGAAACATCTTTATGGCTCCAACAGACAAACTTCTCGCCCTCCAGCCGCTGCGCAGCATGGCTGCACAAAAAGGACATTCCCACACGTGAGCAGACGTCTCCCCCCCAAACTGGGCTCTGACCCCCACTAATTTCATCTTAACCCAGTACAAGTCAGAAGCACAAGAACTAGGAAATAAGCAGAGGGTATTTCCATGGGAACTCTGAATGTTTAATATGGAAAATTACAGAACATCAACATGGCTTTTGCGTGGCTGCGCATCTTCCACGAGAACAGACGCAGCGACACGCTGACGCTCGGTCGCTGCCAGGAAGCCGTTTCACTTATACTTGTCAAGGAGGATGAACGGGCAGGCAGCAGTACTGTGAAACAAGGAACTGCCGACATGGGCTGTGGAAGCAGATGGACAATCACGCCGGCCTTCACTTCAGGTTCTTGAAGAGTTTGTGAGCAACCTGAAAAGAGACAAAGCATTCGGTAACTCACAGTTTAGGGCTGGAAATCAGCAGGGTGTTACCACCCGCCCCTTGGTTTTCTGGGCCACTAAAGCGCACAGCCCCGCAGCCCTCCGCTCTTCTCATTGTTTTGCAACAAGTCATTCAAGAAAACTAACAAGCCGGGTTTCTTACAAAGTTTTGCCTAAGGTCAAAAAGGTTTAACTTTAAAATGGCAAATACAATACTGAAATAGCAAAGTGTCATTTGCAGGGCAGAAACAATGTGTTTGACTTATTTAGTTGTTTAATAACCTACAGAATCCCAGCTGGAACTGCTGTAACAAGGAGGAACCAAACATTTAACAAGAAAAAGCACCAAGGCTCACAGTTCTTCAGAGCTTACTGTGACTGAACAGCTACCACATCTCACACTTGAATTGTCTGCGCTCTCAGAAGCGCAGCTAAAGGCAGCTCTGCTCCCAGCACCAGCAGGGACGTTGCACCCACGGGTGCTGCACTTACACAGTGGTCCCTGGCGTGCAGGAAGTCAAAAAGCTCCTCTGTGCACTGCTCTTCTGTCTGGGACCTGGAGGACCCCCGCGCGTCGCACAACTCCAGCCGCTCACGCGCCTTCACGCATTTCTCCGTCTGCTCGCAGTGCTCACGGACTGTGGTTAAAGGATCCTGCAGGCACAGGACTGCCGTGAGAACAGGGAGACCC
>NW_009206455.1:24373-24751 GCF_000690835.1 Fulmarus glacialis | reverse complement strand
CGGGCTGGGGCGGCGGGGAGGGCGCCCGAGCAGCCGCAGCGGGGGTGCCGCTTCTGTCACCCCGTAAGACTGGTGCATGTGTACATTAGATAAGGGCGTCGGGCGTACCAGTACCAGCGCTCTGCGGTACACGGCGTCTTCTGCGGTCGCGTTACACTTCTCATACACCATCAGCTGCCACTGCACTCCCCTAAAACTGTTTTTGGGATGGTTATGGATACTTCTGGGTCCTCCTGCCTTTCATTCAGCTCCAAAGGAGAGGAAAAGATAGCCTAGGTGCCATACTTGCATAGCCAATGCTTCTGCAGATGGAAAAACATTACATGGACAACACAGCAAACAGCAACATCTAGCAGTACAAGTTCTGGTCAGATTCAG
>NW_009206455.1:16544-24360 GCF_000690835.1 Fulmarus glacialis | reverse complement strand
CATACTACGGCCTTAAAACATTTTTAATATAATACCAGCTAGAAAGTTTACAGCATACTGCATGGAGGGCCTGGTGCTTCCCATAGTTTCTGAATTGCATGGGAGAGTATTTCTCTTTAGGAAGATGGAGGTGGAGGTTTTGGAATTAAAAAGCTGCATTTCAATTCCGAGTATTCCATGAAGGGGGACAGTTTGCAAAGAAGTCTTAGCACCACCTCCTGATGACAACCAAAGACTTCTTTTCCTGGCTTCTCCCCACCATCCCAGAGCCGGGCATTTTGTCCTCAGCCCTCCTCTGTTCTGTCACAGGGTGTCTGACATGCATTGTCCAAGAGAAACTCAACTACAGCAAGAAGCTGTAGGGTGAGATTTGGTTTTTGAGTTGACAGACTTAATTGCTTTCAGAATTAGGATCTGTACCTAAAACTACCATCAAACGCCAAGTGGAAACTGGTGGAACTGAAGCACAGCTTGGAACTGGAGAAAAAAACACCCTGAATAACCCTGTTTTCCAAAACCCACATTCTTCAGTTATTCTGAGAATTATAAACATACCAGAAAAAGGTAACTAGAAAAAGACTAGCTTGATGTTTCTCTTACATCAAAGATACAAATAAAAAGGTTTCAATTCATAAACTTTTTTTCTTTAAACACAACACAGAAAAGTGAGCGTAAGTCTAATAAATGATTTCATGTTATCCTTAAGGAGATAACAGTAACAGAAAAAATAGGTATTTTTTTTCTTTTTTAAAGCTAATTCTGCAAAACCCAATGATTTGTTCTACACTCAAAGCACATAAATGTAAACAAGTTTTGTTGTAGGACTGAGGTTTATTCATTTACAGGATTCCTCAGTAGCAACCCTAGTCCCAAGCAAATAAAGCCAGGACACAATACTGGTGGTGTGATACCACAAAGGCTTTAGATTAGGGAGTATACCTACAGGGTCTTAAAACAAAAAAACAAAAAACCAAAACAAAACAAAGGCAACCCCCCCCCCCCCCCACCAAAAAAAAACGGCCACCCCCCCCCCCCCCCAAAAAAAAAAAAAAACCCACACTTGAATATGGTCAAAGTGATTTTTTTGATCATGACTTTAAACTTTAACTCTTTTACTTACTAAAAACAGAACTTCTCAGAAAAGGTTATTTAGAAACATCATGCATTTTCTAGCTGAATCAGCCATTCTTCAGTTAAATTCTGAAGTGCCTTTCACTCTCCATCAAGAGGCGGGGAGGAGGGAAGAGGCCAATGCAATTTTCCTTAAAAGTTCAAAAAAAAAATTCACATGTCAGAGGAGAAAGAAAACAAAGAATCCTCACTGGGATTTTTGTCAAAAAAGGAACACAAAACTGGGAGAAGGTATACTGAAATCCTTTAAAAGTGGTATAGATATTTATGCGAGTGTCTCGCAACCCCAGGGCTGCATCGGGACCCTCCGTTGTGTTGAGACCATGTAGCAGCCACAATCGTTCTAACAGCGTACAGATTATTACAATGATATCTTAATTCAGTTCACAAGCATTTTGATTTAAGCTCTTAATATAATAGTAATGCAAGGAGTTCCTGACACCCAGATTTGAAAGAAAAAAAAGCGTCTTACCATATCCTTTGTGTGCAAGTCTCAACCTATGTTTTTATGTGGTCACTGAATTATGTCTGACAAAATGCCACTCACAGAAGCAAGGAACTTATGAAAATCATAGAGAAACAAAATGAAATTAGAGTAAATTGATTTAAATACATGCCATTTTTTCCGGAAGGTACGAAAGTTAACAGTTTGAATTTATTTGGAAATTAGACAAAAAAACCCCACCACTCAAGTAAAAGTGTCTTCAAACAGAAAGGCCCACCATGTTTCAGCCCTTGTGGAAAAACTTCATGTTCCTTAATCTGCTGTGACTGTCAGAGTTTTCAGTTTTTGCCAATTATCTTAATGTTATATATCTTAACAGTATATCCAGCGCAAACTATATGTAGATTGTTTGCTCAATTAATCTGCGCCAGAAAGGAACAATTACATTATTTATTACATTACCACTACCATTGCCTGAATTTGAATTTGCAACAGTAAATGTAAGGCTAGACATTTCTATCCAATCCTCTGGGAATGCTTTTACTGAAAATTACTAAGGAAACAGAACTTGAGCTTATGCACATTTTTGGTTGGTTGTTTTATGTTCATATTCCACAAGATACGCATTTCAATTATAATACTTAAACTACAAACGGATTTTAAATTAATTTGTTCTTTGACACAGTTCTCATTTTGTAATTTTACTGTGCTCTGATTTTTTTTTTTATATTTTCTCTCAAAATACAAATGTAAAACCAAGCCAAGTAGTACTGGTTAAAGTTACTCTTGTTCCTCCAAGATGACAATTTTTAAAAAAAACACACTGTACAAAAAAATACCTTCAATACACACCACAAACCCCAAATAGTTAAAACTGTTGACTATAGTGTGGTATACAGCCATCTTCTGAGTGTCAAGGCATGACATATAAAAAGCACTTCACAACAAATGCTTATTTAAATCCTGCCACTTGTTTTTTTCATAGAGAGCAAAAATAAAACCACATAGCAATGATAACTCCTTATCTACACAGTTGGGGATTCAACATTTTGCAGGCTGCAGAGAGATGAAAGCAGCAGCAAATGCCACCAGTCCTACTGCTTCCAAACAGGGCGGGGAGCACACAGCCCTCTTTACACTCTTTACTCAGTACCATACACCGACTTAAATTCAGCACCTATTTTGGTATAAAATCTCAACCCAGAGCCAGATTCTGTTGTGCTAGGTGTGAGACAGGGAGACAAATAAAGAAGCAATCTATACTTTCAAAGGATTGCAGTTTTTTAATTGAAGCACAAACAGATGATGCCTTAGGGACCAGGATAAGCAAACAAATTCCGTTTCAGATACCTGTTTTGATAGCAGTCTTATCTGTGAGATTACATGAACTGATGAAGATCACTTACATCTATTTAGCATCTATTGACTTATGCTGCACACTGTCTAGATCAGTCCAATTTCTGCCACCCTCAGAGTATCTTCAAGATCTAGCTTTGCCTCTGTAGGCTGTCAAGGATCTTGTCTTCGTCTCAAGCTTACCCTAAATCTATTTAAATAAACCAGTGCCAGAAGAGCCCCCAAAACATTTAATTTGCACCACATTGTCACTTCTGCTGGTGCCTTAATTTTCCTTAACTGTGTCAGAACAACTTTTATAGTCCCAGTATTACAGCTTAGCTCTTCTATACTTACAAATCTCTCCTGGTTTTAGGCCCCAATCTGACACTTCTTTAAATCACCGATAACTTGCCTTGTCTTCCATAGAAGCCTTCCATGCTTTTCCTATTAACTTGTATCTGGTCCCTTACAGGCAGAACATGCTCTCTAAATTAACGTACAAAATTATTACCTCTCATTCAGTCACAAGCCCTCCATTAGACACCAAGAGCAAGTTACACTAAACCGGTAGCTACGCAGGTGATAGAGTAAGATTTTCTCATTCAGAGAAATAAAAGTATAGATATCAAAATACACAGTTGGCTAAAATATCATAACCCCAAAGGAAGCTGAGGGCTCCATTTTGCTATGGGCCACTGGTAAGGGCAATAGACTTTGGCAAAGATCTTACAACATGGGATGTTAGGAAATCACATATAAAAGCTTCATTAATATTAGCGATGAGGTTAAAACAACAAAAACACCTCCCAAGACCTACAGCTTACCCCTCTAATCAACCCAAACATATCTGGTGAGCTGGAGACAGAGCTGCCAGCTTGTCAGTGTTTCATGCCCTCAGCCAAACACTAAAGTGCTCCAGTCACCTCAGATGAAACAAAGGTGAAGGGATTATTTTAGTTTTTGTATGTTAGAGTTTTACTACAAACTCACAAGAAACCAAAATGCCCTCACATGTCCTTATTTCTCTTCCAGCTATTAGCTAGAAATGGCATGTGTATCAGAACACAGAAGCAAGTATTTTAAGTACTAAAAATCATATACTTCTGCAAGTGGTATGGTTCATACTATGCACCTATCTTATTATAACACAAATTACTTTTTTAAGACATTCAACTGATTAGTGCATAGCAAAAAAAAAAAAAAATCCATGCATTCCACTGCTGGAAGAGTTTAAGATCTAAATGACAGTCTGTCTTTTCACTTGACGGAAAAAAACAGGGTCTGACAGATTGTATTAAGAAAACTAGGTTTTCTAGTGGATGTCCTATCTTCTATATATTTATCTGCAACTTTCTGATTCATATTTGAAGATGAAATGTTCCTTCTCATTAGTAACCTAAAAAACCCATCCCTAAACAAAAAATAACATACTTAATTGTTCTAACAGTCCCCAGGAATTCTGAATGCTACACTTGATGTAAAATGCAAAATCCTACACTTGGGACAGAGTAAGCCCATAAAACAGAGCAGGCTCTAGACTGAAGACCAAAGAGCAGCTTTGTAGAGAAGGACCTAAGGGTCCTGGTGGACAGTAAGTTGAAGAGAAGTCAGCAGTGCACCACTGCAGTGATGAACGCTAACAAATAATGGGCTGCATTAGCAGGAGCACAGCCAGCAGGTCAAGAAAACGGATCACTACCCTCTCTTCAGCACTCATGAGATCACATCTGGAATACTGTGTCCAGTTTTGGGCCCCCCAGTATAAGACACAGTAGTGCAGGTCAAGCAGAAGGCCACCAAGACGGTTAGAGGGCTAGAGCACACGATGTACAAGGATGGGCTGAGGGAGCTGGGTTTATTCAGCCTGGAGAAGAGGGGAATAGAATTGTTGTTTTCAACTACCAAATGGGGGTTATAAGAGGAGATGGAGGCAGACTCCTTATGGTGGTGTGCAAAGGACAAGAGGAACATTTTGCAGCAGTGGGAAGTCCTACTAGGTACAAGGGAAAAAAGAAAAACGAAAGTGTTCACAGCAAGGGCAGTCAAGCACTGGAAAAGGCTGTCCAGAGTTGTGGGATTTCTATCCTCAGAGATGCTCAAGGCCTAGAACAACCTATCTGACTCCAAAGTAAGTCCTGCTTTGAGCAGGGGAGTGGACTAAGAGACCTCCAAAGATCCTTTCCAACCTAGATCATCATGCAATTCAATGGAGCACCCAGAAAATGAGAGCAGAACTTTCTGCATAAAAGTCCTTTTAAGCGCTCCAAACAAATATTAATGCCTTTTTATCAGGCTAATATTATACTATCTTCATTGTACAGCAAGTGTAACTAACATTGGGGTTAAAATCTATGCACTGTGCAGTCTTATGCCATAATCCACCTAGCTACTCTTTCCTCAGCTGTTACACTCCAGCCCTCTTCACTGCCTGCCCCCCCCAAATCCCAGGATAACCCTTCAACCGCTCCATGCTCCTCAGGACTTCTTCTGGACTTCTCCAGGCCAGGTTCAATGGCCCTTGAGCCTGCCCGATCCCACACACTCACTCACTCATTTGATTAGCAGGCATCGGATCACATCACACATTTCATCCAACTCCTGTAAAGTAATAGCAATAACGGGACTTCCAGGCAGTATAGATGCTTAAACTCATTTTTCACTTTCTCTTGCATTTGACAAAATACCGTATGTCAGGATTTCATAAAGTCAGTCATTTGCAAGTTGTCCAGTCAGTTCCTGAGCCTGCTTTCCAACCTAAGAGACTGAAATCTAACAAACCGAGCAAATTTGGTCTTTGTACTTCCATGCCTAACACCATGGGCAAAATTTTGCCAAAAACTAGGTGCCTGTGCTAAGGCAGCACGTTAAGAGAAGAGGGGGGAAAAAACCTCCCACTTCAAAAATCAGCGTAACAAAATACTTCTGTGTCTGGTTGTGGGTTTTTTCTTTAAAAAAAATTGTATGAGAGGATCTCATTCACAGGAACAAAACCAAAGTTTTTGATATATGGAAGTTCACATACAATCTTCATGAATCGGTGACATTTTTTGAAAATAGTTTCTGTATTTTACAGCTTAAAAATCTCTATCACAAATATTTGAAAAAGATATTTTAAGCAATTATAAAGTTACTTTAGGTAATACCTCAGTATATAAAAATACTTTTTATTAGGTTTACTACTTCCCTGAATTCAAATTCATCCTGATATAGAATTACAAGGAAGAAAGTAAATCAGGAGACTTGATTTTCAGAAATACCAATCAAAATGAAGTAAAAACAGGGAGCAGTGTATAAGCGTAGGATCCTCTTACACTGATTTCCACAGCAAAAAGCTATGATACTGAATTTATCATAAATGAATTTGAAACAGTTTTCTCTTCAATGAACTTCATGAAGTAACAGATGCAAGTTCTGATAGTAATCTACACACTTGTCACACACTTCTCTTGGGAAGCTTGCCATAAGTGCTGTGCAATTCTAGAAATAGGTAAGAGCAAATAGCAAATATGAATATTCTGCCACTGCTCGATTCCCTGAAAAATATCTTGAGCTTTTAAAATTTTCTTCTTGATCTGGCACATAACCGGGAATATTCTCTAAATTACTTTTTCATGCAATTATAGTTTTCTGCCAGGATACGTGAGGATTTCTAAACGACGACAGTGGTGCTATGTACAGACCTCAGGACTGCAAGAGCACATTCTTATCACTGCTAACACTTAATCGCAAAGTATGCTATGTTTTTGTATGCTGATGTGACTTTCATATTGCATCAACCCACAAGTATAAAAATACTGAACGTAAAAAAATGCAGTATTAACATGAAAGCAAAACTGCTCTGCTCAATAAATTTTAGAAGTTCAAAACGGTTATATTTTTGGAAAACAGTATTCAGTAAGGGAAACCTTAGTTTAAAGTTCCTCGATGTTTCAAGTTGGGGTTTTCCCTAGTGTCTCCAGATATGCAATAAATCTTCTCAAATTCATCTTCACATTGTCAAGAACACACAGTTGATCTGTACTATATTGTCCTTTGCCTTCTTTTCGCATCTGTAAAACCAAGAAATACATACTTTACTAATGGAGAAGTTTCTCCTATTAGATCACCTAAAGTTTATAGTAATTGTGTATATGTCTTCTATCAAGGCATGCTACCCACGCTTTCTGAGAACTCCAACATGTTCACATGTGCACATGCATAGCCAGCAATTATTTCTGCAAGTCAATTTACTATAATACATCTCTGCCTAAAACTAGACTACTATTGGCATGCTATTTCACTCATAAATCTGAAACGTATACTTATTTTCTATAGCTTTTTATCGGAAAGACCTTGCACATCTAACTAACCAACAACTGTAGCATTATCACATGTGTATTTTGTGTGTATAGTGCTTAGCTTTAAGACTATGAAAGTCTCCTCAGGCTTCATCTGACTAAAGAAACAACATATTGAAGGTTATTCTCTATTTAAGACAAGGATGTACTTAAAATTACAGTTTAGAATTTTGGCCTTGTGATTCTTGAAAATACAGAATACATGACCTATTTTAATTAACCAACCACAGAACAAAAATGTCCACCTGCAACTACAGCAAGTTAAAAATAAAAGATGTCAATGTAACTTCAGAAGGGACTTTTCTCCCACCAATTTAGCTGTTCTCCTCCAGAGACATCTGCAGGATTTTTTTTTTTTACAAGGGTTTCAGAACAATACAGTGATTTGGACATCAATAATGCTGATGGTGTAATGCAGATGTTGCAATGCAGATGCTGTGCTGTTACCCTGACGGTTCCATAAACTGCAAGGTAAGTGTATTTGCTTTCCTCTAAAGTATAATATCAGGAATTCAATTTTTTTTTTTTTTCTTTTTTTTTTGGTCATCTTATAAAGCCACACATT
>NW_009206455.1:0-16513 GCF_000690835.1 Fulmarus glacialis | reverse complement strand
TGCTTAATTATCTCTTCTAGCAGCCCAAATCTCAAAGCTTTAAGCCACATTGTGTGCTGAGACCCTGAGCTGGCTGCACTTGATGCCTACCCTCGTTTTGAACACTGGCTGAAATTCTTTCAGTGCTGGAAGCAGCTTGATCTGTACCGCCGCTTTTTCTGCTTCTTTACCATCTGCAAATACATCAAAAAGTGCATCCAAGGCTTCCCCTGCTACCACAAGAGAAGATTCCTTCATAGCAACCTCAAGAAGAAATTTTCCAATCATCTGTAATGAGAGAGAAAAATTGATTCTTCCAGCAATGCTTAAGGAAGTTGAAAGAAGTATCAAAACTGGTTTAGGCTTGCAATGCAAAGTTTGTTTTTTCACCTTTAGTGTTTCAGCTGTATCTTGTCCTTTTGCCAGGACGCTGCCAGAAATTCCAAGGATGCTCACTACGTTCACTCTAACACTGGCATTGCTGCTGTGAATACCAGCTTCACATAAAGCCAGTAGCTGCTCAGGAGTCATACACTGTTTAGCAAAGGGGGGAGGGGAAAAAAAAAAAAAAAAAAAGATAGACATATATACATTTTCATGGAAATTCTCAAATATGACATTTAGATCATTTCCTTTTACAGAACACAGGCAAATTTATAACAGAGAAACAGAGTCTCCTGTATTATGAAAACTACATGAATTCTGAAAATGTAATCAGTTAAACTCTCCCTTTCAACTTCTTAAGGTGTTTCTCCCAGAACATAACCAAGGCTGTCATGAAGCTGAAGGAAGAAGTTCTGAGCCCAAAGGGATTTTCACAAATTTGCCTAGCTCAATAGCTATTTCCAACTCATTACAACTTATAGTATAGAAGCTCATTTTTCAGTTTAAAGCCAGAAAGGACCACCAGACCATCTAGTATTACGTCTTGTATAACAAATTATTATGCTTCATTCCTATGTTTAGCTCACTAATTCATGTCCAACCAGGATTCTAGGACAACCACCTTCAACCAGATGACATCAGGAAATAAAGAATCCACATTTGTAGGTGCTAATTTACTAAACGCTTGTCATTATATCCATCTCCTAAAGATACTGTAGCTTATTTCTATTTTGGTTTTGAAATACTTTTCATCTGTTTACATGTTACGGAGGAGATATATTAAAAAGTATTCCTGTAAGGTCCATGAAAAATACAAAGAGTGAATGCTATTAAATCTGTTTTCAGTGTTCACAGGTGCTGAAATTTAGCACTTCATTTAAATGGTTTTATTTCAAAAACTTTCCAGCACAATCTCACATGAATTTGAACCTACCAGAGCATTTGAGTTTGAAAGCTTTTACCTGGGAGATGTTCTTTGATGCCATTGTTTGTAGGAGAGCCCTCAAAGCACTGGTTATGGCTTCCAGGAATTCTGTGTCTGTAGGGAGTTCTGTCAAAGAATTGAACCCAGAGCCAAAAGTTAAACAGGAACATGAAGGATACGAGAAGCAAAGAAATACAAATTCCTTAATCCCTTAATTGTTCCTCCAGGTATTACCGCAAACAGGAAGAGCTAGATTTTCAGAAACTGGTCTTTGTAGGTTGTAACCATAGTGATTTCTTTGAATTCAGTATTAATTGAATCTGGAAGTTAGACCACAGTTGGTCTTCATTTTCAGGCACATCCTTGGTTAAGACACTTGTGTGACCTAATGTATGGTACAAACCACTGCCGTCAGAACAGAAGCTTGAAAACTGGTATCACATGGAGGCTCTAATACAGGAACTGAGAAAACTACAGAAGCTGACTACATACTTTAACTCCTTTCTTCTGTCTTCTAAGCAGGCTTTTTAGACACCCAGAACACTGGACTCTTTCCAATTCATGTAAAGAGCATGTTTTCCGGTGGTTTAATAACCTTTCAGAAATGTACAATTCAGACACTCTATTATTGTTGTTTAACTACAAATTCATCAACACCAGCCATCATCTTCAATGTATGTTCTGCATTTCTCGGAGCTTTTTATTTTCCTCTAATGTGTTCTTATTTTCTGGACTACTCCAGATGCAGAAACTCTTGATTATTTCATGCGTATCTCCTCCTTTCCCATGTAAGCAACTAGATCTTTATGCCTCTTTTTCACCCTGTAAACCCACAGAATTCCTTCTAACCACATGCTGGTATGTTATCAAGTCTATCTGGCAGTTTCCAATTACATAGCATTTAACTATTAAAAAAATAGCACAATAACAAAAATAGACATGGGCCATTAAACTAATTTATTAGTACCCTCTGTCTTCAGCTAAGAAGAGGGTACTCCATTTTCATCTAAGAACTTTCTGACTATTGCGAAGCATAACATGTAGACCCTGAAATCTTGCAAGTCCTGCTCTTCAAGCATGAGACAAGTATTTCATGTGAACTTCCTCGCAAATGTCTTCATATTTATTTTCATTTCCTGCATTTTAGTTTTTCAAGCACTACACTCTCAGTAATAATGCTTCCATAGACTGATCGCACGCTTTTAATGACATTGAGAAAAAAGTGTGTTTTGCAGGCAGATGCATTTTCAAGCATTAATGCAGTGTCATACTATACACTACAGCAAGTAAGAACTACACCACATTTGTGGCTACAAATGAAAATGCTTGAAGGAAGGGAAGGAAACTGAGCTTCTCAAGCTTCTAAGAGGCAAGAAATGACAAAGCCATGCATATGCTAGACTTCAACAGATCTGTCTTAGGAAAAATGTTTTCTGACAATTTTGAGAATTGGCAGGCTTTTTCAGCCTCTAAGAATAGCTCTTATTTTTTGAAAAGCCATCATCACTGACCTTAAAACAAAAACAGATTATCAAAATAGTCTGAATGAAGCAGCCCATTAAGGAACCAGATCATCAGCTTGCAACCATTTTTTTGTTTGGTTGGTTGGTTTTTGGGTTTTTTTTTGTGTGTGGTGGTTTTTTTGTTTTTTAATCTCCGTTCAGCTTCTCTAGTGTTAGTAACAGAGAGATCATAGCGTAAACGGTCCAACAGTATTATTGGAATGATGCTGATCTAATGTATAAGATTACAGGAGGTAGCTGGAAATGCTAACTGCTGCGTATCTACACTAGACCATCCAATGATACTGATACTAGCAGATCTATGGGGAAACCATCACAGTATCTCTGTGAAATAATGTGCCTTGGAGGAACTACAGTGGATACGTTACAGTGTTTACCAGCATATACCTGATATTCTAAAATAGTATTTTTAGAAAACATAAATTTATTGCCTTCTCCATTGAAATCGAACCACCACCATAACAGGAAGTTAAGGAGTTTAATATTTAGTCATAAAAACTTTGCATATTTTCTTATTGCAAATATATTTTCAATAAAGCTATGCAATCATATGCATAAAGCATATCCTGGAGACAAGGTGGCTGCTATCTTTCCTACTGTAAAAAGCATGTACATTCTCGAGATTTTTGCAACAACCACCTTTGCCATAATATTGTAAGATTCCTAGAAAAAATCACGTGAAAGACTGTGCTAGATACTCTTTTTTTCACGTCTCATTAGGCTAGTTTGCACATTTAAAATGAAAATGTTCCATCTTCTTCATGGCTTGTCTGATTGATGACAAAACTGCTATTATCACAAATATGATCAAGCAAACAGTTCTAGTCTCACAGCAAGGCAGGATTCATCCACTAACTTAGTGACTTTCTGCATGCACATACACAGACATAAAGCATTCTTGCATTAGAAGCATACTTGCTCAGGATGCAATTTGGATAAACACATCTTATCAGGATACACTCTTTTGTCAGCACATTTCCAACATTCAGTATCCTTATTTTGAAAGACCAAAGGGATAAAATTAGTATTAAAATGGCATTAAAATTTAACAATGTACATGGCTACCTTATATCTATATGAACCAGGTCAACAAGCCCCCTTTACATCTTACCCGTTTTAGAAAAGACTAGCTGCGAGAGATGCTGTGCAAGGGACTGAAGTGCTGAAGCTCCTCCAAGACAATCCACATCTGACACTAACAAAATGCTATGAAGACACGTTAAAGCTCTACACTGCACTGCATTCAGTCTGAAACAAACAAAAAATGCACTTAGCACATCTCTTTGAAAACAGATGTCAAAACACAAAGAGGGATCTTGAATTAAATAAGGCTCTGATCTGGTGTGCAGTTTACACAAACATTTGTATCTCTTTATTCAAAATCACGTATCAGATCTGCCATTGTCCAGATCTTAAAAGCAACCCAAAGATGGACAATCCTTTTAAGAGTTCTAAAACAACTGAATATACATGAAAAATAGTAAGAGAGACAATGAAACTCCTACTTTTTAATTAATGGTTTCCAAGGCGGATTGTGCATACAGATGTCTAGAGCAACACTGTTCGGAAAAGCAGTTTTTTCAAGAATCTGGGGAGGGGAAAAAGAAAGGTTTAGCAATAAAGCCTTTTCTTTTTTTCTTTTTTTTTTTTAGGTGTGTTTGTGGGGAAGAGTGAAATTTTAGCTTAATGTCAAACAGATACTTCAAACTACATATTTCAAAGCTTTCCAGGTAGCAAGTGTCTCACTGGCTAAAAATGCCAGAATCTTCCTCAATCACTCAAATGGTGCAATTATACACTGGGTTTAGCAGAGCATATTTTAAGTATCCAACTGTACTGAACAAAAGGTGATTTTCTAGGTCTCTGCTATTCTTTTTTATTTAAATCTTCCTTCTTACAGATTCCGCTATAGAATTTTCAGATAGCTGCAAGTCTAAAAGACCTTGCCATGAAACTTAGACTGCTTCCTATTAAGTACAAAAAGTCTTGAATCATCTTGCACCTTGATGTCTTGGGTCAGAATTCTATCACGCTGCTCAACTAGCATAATAACTGATTCAAATGACGAACTTCATCTTTACAACGCCAAATAAGAATGAGCAAAACTCTGAAACAAGAACATCTGAATTCTTGTCAGTGTCAAATATTGTACTTCAGACACTATGTATAAAACAGGGAGAAAGGTAATCTTTTTCATGTCCAAATCAATGAATAAACTTTGTATTTTGGAAAAGCCAAATTAAAAAAAAAATAAATAAAAGCACTAGATTTCTGAAACACACGAACCTTCTATTTCCACTTACATGAAGAAGTTATTTAGGTCACGACAGCTCATGTGATGATGCTCCACCTCTACGCCAAATAAAGTGAAGCTAAACTGATTTAAAAAAATATTCCCTTTCTCCAGATGGATTGGGATAATTTGTTTGCCTAACTTGGGATACAAATCAGGCACAAGGGAAAGACCGTACTATGTGTTGGAAAAAAAATAAAAGACACCACCTTCTTTGGAATGAGGTTGTTCAGAAACGCTGAATTAACCTCATCAGAGAGGCACAGGGGTGACATTAGGAGCCCACCCCCCTCATTGTATGAGTTTTCCATAAACAAATCGCTTTCATCACTGCTGGAGAGTTCTTCCCATTCGTCATCAGAGGGATCTGAGAACAGAAGACAGACTTGTAAATGTAACATCACTTATGTAATAGGTATCCTACTTCTCAATTAAACCTGGCTCCAGCTCTTGGTTTCGGAGTCTTTTAAGCTCTTGGGCTCTAACGAAGTCCACACAAACCAAGTGCCATTAAGCCACAGTTCTAAATACTGTACTACTTTTGTTTTAATTATTTTAAAAAAATATTTATTTTATATTCACTGAGGCAACAAGTATTTTTATGAGGGGGTTCTTCATACACGGGTACTTCATTCTCCGATATTAGCTATGCTTCACTTAAAGATATCAAAAAAGGTATAGAAGAAACATTTCATAAAGCATTTACTAGGATTTTAACTTGGCCTGTACCATTTTACTTTTTGAGGTAGATTCAAGCATGCAAATACACCAGTGTAATTTAACTTGTTTACTAACTGCAATCAGTTTAAGGCAACTGTTTCCTCTGGCAATACTGAAGCCACAGACAGATGTCCTCTGACTGGGCAGTAACTGGGTTGGATGAAGATGTTACTGTCTCCACAGTACAGCCAGTTGAAAGGAAATGACGACAGCAAAACAAGCCAAAGCAAGCCAGATCATCTCTGACAGCCATTTCAGGCAATATATTTTAAGTAAATTAAACTAGGTTTGTAGTTATAAACCTGAACTAGGTTTATACTTAGATGATTTACTCTACTAGCAGATCTGTAAGGGCAGACATGGCGAAAGGGGTTGAGGCAACCAAGGGGCACAGCTACTGTAAAGTGAATAATCTGTCCACGGCTTAAGGCGGACTTGGCCTGACAAGCACAAGCTAAGTCCATCATTTATATTTAAACTGATATATCTACGTCCACAGGGTTTACACTGATTTATCTAAAGTTGTTTTAAACCTGGTTACATTTCAACTAGTGTGACACTGGTGTTTACGCAAGTCCTAAGTTGGACTGATCCTCCTCACTGACAGGTGAAAGCTCTGCCTGCATACATAGGTCAGGACATTCAACACTACGACAAAAAAATATCATATTCGCCCTCAAGTAATTTTGTCTGACAACAGAGATTCAGGTGAAATCCAGGTACTGTAGTAACTACGGTAACAGCCATGCACTTTTTCTGTGGCAAAAGGTAAATTCATTCACTTAAAATACAGCAAGAAAGGTCTAAATGAACACATTTCACCTGCACTGTGCAGCAGCTTAAGAATTTATTTGAAGGTGATGACTACTGTTTATCTGATGCAAAGTAACTCACCAGGCTGTGACAACTTGATCAGACAGGCATCTTCTTTTGCTTATGGTAGTATCCAGTTAATTCTACAGCCATAATATGCTAGCGTTAATAGCCTTTGCATGAGAAAACGGTTGTCTTTTATGCTTTACTAACCCACAGTGGCAACAAGCATGAAAACAAAGCAGACATCCCCCCTTTCAGTCTCTTGCCTCTTCTAAAAAAATTCCATCTGCATCTTTACAAAGCAAAGAAAACAAAAATCTCCTTTGAAAATTAAATGATAACTATATGAGCCGACCATGCAATTCAGCAACAACAAAGACAACAGTTATCATAGGTTCAACAGTGAGTGACCAGGGCAGAGCAGGAACTGGACTCTGGAACATTAGCCCATAACTAAGATCAGGTTTCCTGTAACATTCTTGGAAATTCAGAAGCATTTCCAATGGCAATCCCATCATAACTAGCGCTGGTAACCTACGAACTACAGACTGGACAGCGATGCTGGAGTCTCCTGGATTCCTTCCCGTGTCTCCATTAAGAGGACAGCACTCTGCTTCTTCCAAATGCCGGCCAGCATTCAGTAAAACATGTCTCTTGCTAGCCTGGTTGTTTCCCACAGTTCTGTGGCAAGCTGAGTGTTTCTATAAACTCAGCATAATGGCTAAAGCTATTTTAGTCCTCAAATAACTTGAAAATTAAATGAACAGCTGCCTCTGGATTCCTCTTAATTTCTACAGACTATGTGTCTGCCTGCCCATGAATGGGTGAAGTACTGTAGTGAAATACAACACAATCAACCTTACATTACATTGAGTGAATAGCAGAATATGCAGCTTATCCACAAGAGATTTTCCAATTAAAGGGGAGATCTTATGAATTACAGCTCATTAGATGAGAAACGCAGTTATGAAATAAGCTTCACATACTAGGTGCAGAATTTCTTTGCGCTGTAAGAGAAAAAAAAATCACCACTGGGAATATCTGGGTATTACTGTGGATTTTATTAGAACCTGAAAGATTACTTAGAATGTTATCTTCTACACAATTACTTTTGCATCAGGCTCATGAACTGTACTAGCAATTACAATTTTCAGGTTTTGGAGAGGTTTTTTGAGTTTTGCGGGGTTTGTTTGTTTGTTTAAACAGAACCTGAGAATCATTTATTTGTTTTCCTGAAGATTTGGAGAAAAGCGATCAAAACTGAGTATCAGAGGTCATAGAAGATACAGAATATCTATTTCCTACTCCCCCCAGAGTAACAGCCTTTCTTTCTGTTCTAAAAAAGCTCATAAAGGTGGAACTCTGAACAGCCTAAATCATTGCTGCCAGAATTTGCATGCAAAAGCTGTCTCTCCTCCTTCTTTTGCAACACTTTAGTATCAAAAATAAATCAAAACTAGAAGATTATCTGCTTTAAAAAAGATTGATGCCCCAGTCCTGCAATAGGATTCACATCCATACTGTATCAGATGAACACTCAGACCACGTTCTAACTGAACAAAGAATTTGCTGTAATATTTTTTAGGAAATATCTCTTCGGCACAAGTACTTTTTTGTTTGTTCTTAAATGTTGGCAGATGTAGTATCATGCAAAAAAATATGTAAGCGATAGAAATTATTTAATGAGAAAAAACCCACTTAAATTAGTAATAGAAATTACAATCCAATCTGCCTCCTAGATGAGGGTATCAGGGACAAAAAGTCTATGTGCATCCACCCTTAAAAGGTAAGATCACCAAACAGCAAACTAAACATGACCTATTCCAGAAGAAAAATGCACCGCAACACTTGCAATGAAAGAGATTCCTACAAACCTTCACTGCAGCACATATTAACAATGATTTCCAGAGCAGTCTGCTGAGCCATTAGTAAAGCTGTCACTTCTTTCAGTTCCCACTTATCAGACTAAAAAAGAAAAATATGAACCAAATTTAGTTTTGTAAAACATTTCAGAGCAATTTAAAGTATCCAGGCTGTCAGTTAAAAATACAATCCAGCCACTTCCTTTTCTCATCCCTCCCCATTCAAAAAAAAAAAAAAGTAAACAAAACCAAGAGGCAAACAAAACCTATCATCCTTCTGCTGGATGCTTCAGAACAAATTTTACCTTTAAGAAACACCACCTGCACTAAAGTTGTAACAGAAAGATTACCTAATGTTAGCTAAAGTCCTAACAGAAACATTTATTTCTGTTATTTGTTTTATGTACGCAATAGTGAATGCATTCATTAACCTCTGTGTCATCTCCACTCACAACTGAACGGTTACAACCATTAGAAGTCTCACTCGCTTTATGCAGAGATCAGAACTTCCTGCAGTAGCTACAGGGAGAAGTGTCAGATAAGCCTGTACCTTCCACTAGAGGAAAAAAATGGAAATGTGCTTTCCTGATGTGCCGTGCAACTTCCTCACATTTGAACAAGTTGAGTTGAAATTCTCCATGCTCAGCTTTTAAGTTTTAGCTAAAATAGTCAAGCCATTTGGGAGTTAGGATTAGTAACACTAATAGGTAGCTACTCTGGCTAACGTTCAGTCAAGACCAGTCAGATGCTCAGCCAAATGCACTAAGCTCTCTGAGAACCAGCCAGCCAGCCACACTTACTGGAAGTAGGTCTGAAATGTCATTTTCTCTTCTGACTTTTCCTTTTGGTATTTCTTCCATGTCATCATCTTCACTCAAAACAGAGTTGTCTATAACATCACTCATGTTTTCCTCAGTTTCTGCCTCCGCAGCAAGTTTTAACCTGGTTTTTTCAGCTTCATTCATACGAATAATTGTTTCGCCAGCATCTATCGCTAATGATTCTGAAAAAATCTTCAGGATTGCATTAACCATGCTTCCCAGGCTGCCTGGTGGAATGGTATCCTTGATATTCCAGATAGTGCCTACACATGAGATAGTTGAAATATAAAAATCTGTTAAAATACTCAATTCCCAGCTCTGTAATAGCCATGTATTTTGTAAGGACACAGCCTCCACTAGTTAAAATACTCAGTGCTTATATTTCAGTATGAATGTTGAAGTCTTTTCTCTATAGACTTGTATTTTTTTCTGTTTAGCATTTCATGTACTAATCTGTAATAACTATGTTACGCCCACATCTTAAGCTTAAGTAATTTTCAGCATGTAAGGATACACAGAATATTTATGTGGAGCAATCTTGGTGACACTTTTTACCTGTGATAACAAATCCACGTGAGATAACCGTCTTCTAAGGATTCTCAAAATTAAACTAATTTATTACACTCCAGTATCAAAAATCACCATGGTTGAGCATTTGAGGTGGAAAGAAGAACACAAGGTAGAGAATCTGAGGTAAATATGCCTATTAAAATTAAAACAATTTCTGTACTACTTACTATTGACTCATTTCACTGTTGAAAACCAAATGAACAGTTAAAATGGGTTACCACACTGAGCAGGTACTGAATTCAGAATTAAGCATTTCAGGCAGTTTTAAAACTAGTTGCAAATATTTGGTTGATCCAAAACATAATCCCAAGAGGCACAAATAACCTCACAAACCACCTATACAGGCCTTGATGATCGGATGTCCAGACTACAGCAGAGAAGACTAAGCCTCCTGTCCTTCCCACCCTCCTTTACCTGCTGTGCTCTCCACCATAAAGCAACGAACGCCCTCGAGCATCGTACCTGCTATCAGTGTTCTCAGAAGGATATGCTTCATTGTGCTCTCTGGACACAACATCACAGTTTCCAATACTTGTTGTGCAGAAGCATTGAATGAAGAAAGAAGATCTGGATTATCTTCCGTCACTGCCTGCAAGCAGTTTGCTGCAGCAAACAACAACAATCACAAAGATAATTAACAAAGCCAATAGTAGCTTGCACTCTCCTAATGAGAAAGCATTATCTTCCTGAAAGCTGGAGTAATGAAACAGGCACAGGAAAAAACATTTCATGCAACATCATGTTATAATGATATGACACTGTCCTTCACAAACTGTGTTTTCTATTAAATCACATTCTCTGGCAAACCTGTACATAAAACAGGTGAGGACAGTACCACACCAGACAAGCCGTATTAATTTCAGCTACTCAAAATTCAATTTCTCCTTATATACTGCCTAGGGAAAACACCAAAAAAATGTAGTGAGCACATACAACACTTGTAAGACCATTATAGGACTATAGTAACAATACTACTAATAAAAACACGTTGAAAGTGACAGGAGTTGTTTGGGGTTTTTTTAGATGGATTATGTCCTTCGCTCTACAAATTAAACCCTTCATTACCAAAACCAGAAGACAAAGTGAAAAACACAGCTTCCGTCTAGAGCTTTCTTTCAACAAAATTTTTCCTCCCATATAACCACCAATAAGCCATTCTCCTTTGGACTGAAAACAAGCACAACAGATGTCAACTTCTGAATGATGTGCTGCCCAGGAAGGAATTTAAAGTCTTATATTCAGTGTAAAGTTTAAGTAACACTAAGGCAGGTGCATTACGCAGTGGATGTGACATCAGTGTTACACTGACATAGTAGAGGGAAAAAAAAAAAAAAAAAAAATCTTTGAATCCTTATCTTCTCTTTTTACCACTTACCTACTGAAATAGCCAGATCCACATTCGTGGAAAATTTCTTCATGTAATGTAACACAGCCTCCAGACATCCTTCTTTATTGAATATGGATACTGCGGTATTGTTGCATTCACTAATGCATAAAAAAGATTAATAAAACACTTTTCCCAGGAAAAAATTACTGTAACAACATTTTTCTCACTATTACTCACATTTTAAAAACCTACTTAAGAATTACACATTAGTCAAAGAGCTATCCTTCGTTATCGAGGTTATGATCAACTCTATGTAAAATGGAGAAAAAGAAGCTGCAATACCCTGAACACCTTTGAGGAAAGCTGGCTTCTGCCAGCTGCTTCCTCACGCACGGTATTCAGGAGCCTAAGTACAGTCTCATGCGGACAGAGCCAGCCAGAACGTGAAAGGCAGCTTATAGCTGCGGGCTACAAGCCAGCCCAGGGCTTTCTGCAGCCATGGAAGACTTCACCCACAAAGCCACCAACAACAGAGCAGGCTGTTGCCTCTCGCATCAATATTCGCTTACTCCAGAAAATGACTGCTTTTAACATTCAGAAATGCATGCTAAATCAATGCTAAATGTGACATTTACGTTACTTATCTAACAGTGGGATTGATGTTTCTTCAAGTTTTCACAGCTATTCCCATTTTTAAACTAATATATTGATACAAGACAAAATCAAACTAAAAAAGCATGGGACCTAACTAGCTACAAGGGTCTTCAAAAATTTGAAGTTTTTGAAGATGATATGTCTCAGCATCAATGCCAGCCCCAATTTTATCAGTACCAAACTTAGCAATGAAGTCAGCAGTTCACGGTCATTGCCATGAAGTTCAAAAAACAGAAGTGAT
This sequence comes from Fulmarus glacialis, assembly GCF_000690835.1. Lineage (NCBI taxonomy): Eukaryota > Metazoa > Chordata > Aves > Procellariiformes > Procellariidae > Fulmarus > Fulmarus glacialis. The sequence goes on along the minus strand of NW_009206455.1, from coordinate 4,398 downwards.
TTATAGCACACTTAATGATTATAGTTCCTGTTCCAAAGCACTTATGTCTACAAAAGCAATAAAAAACAATGAACACAAAACATTGTTGAGTCAGAGTCACAAAGGGTCATGTATTCTGTGCAAGGTGCTGAGCAAGCAGTTTCTGTACTGTTCTAGATTCCAGTCCCTAAAAAAAACCAATTTACAAATGAGGCCTCAAGCGAGCAGCCATACCATACAGACAGACAGACATAGAGGCAGCTCCGCTGAAATACTGTACAGTACAAAACAAAATTCTGTATGGGCCAAACTGTATAATGACGTGGAGCTGTTACAAAACAAAGAGAAAAAACACAAAATTCAAGGAGAACTTCCAGAAAAGGTTTGTATCACTTCAATGTTTATTTCTGTATTAATAGTGTTGCCATTTGTCTTCCTTCACCTGGTGTTTCCAATGTAAATTACTAATTGAACAATTCACATTCTTTCTCACATAATTAAGTAGATTCGTATCAGTGTTTCAGCCACTAAGGCATAGTTTGTCCAAATATTAATATTAATTTTTGGGATGCCCTGCAGAGGGAGGAAGTAGTACAAAACCTCCTCATATTCCTAGAGCACTGGAGTCCACTGATCAGAATTTAATTTTCTCCATCTCCCGTATCACAATGCAAGAACTGCATGCAAGACCCCACAACCCAAACTGTACAGGAGACTATGACAGAACACATTCAGAAAACAGTATCAGAACTTAGGATGAACAACCAATAGAAAAAAAAATTTGTCACTCTCCTAAAACTAATGACCAACTTTGTGCACTTTTAGAATCCTTCACTTACAAAAGTAATTTACAGTAGAAGATAAACTGGTATTTCAGATCAGACGAGGGGTTGCCATTTATTAAGCAAAGCACACATCGGAGCAATGCAATCAGAAATCAGAATCAGCAACTGAATACATCTTCCCATGCAAGGACAGTCATTGCTTTTCTGCCTCAATTACTCAAAAGTGCTCTTTTTCAGGAACAATTTAATTTAGCTCTTCTAAAAGGCCAGTGTTTACACAGCACTTACCATACATTCCACAGCAAATTAATAGCCTCATTGGCTATGTCTTCAACATAATTTTTGTTCATCTCTCTGCATTTCTTTGGAGAGAGCTGGCTAGCATCTAGTCCAGTGCTACACTACAACCAAACAAGAGAACCAGGTTTGGGAAACAAACAAGCCAAGAAGAAAAGCAAAAACTTAAAACATTAGCAGCAGAGTGAATGGAGAGATCTCTCATGACGTGTTTATTACCAGAAAACCTGACCAGTTTCCTATTCTCTATGAAAGCTGGGCCACAATGTAATTGAATCATCGATAATTTTTTTCACCTGTAGAAAGACTCTTATAGTACTTGCTTTGCTGAAGACAATAGTCTTCAGAAGCATTTTTTATAAAAAGAAACACTTAGCAATTTTAGAACCTGAAATGCTGTTTCTTGCTAATAGTCTTTATGCAATTTTCAACAGTTCTTTCTAATCACAAGGATTAATTCAGCTAATATCTTGCTGTGCTTTACAATAATGCTATTACCCATATTTTAAAATGGGGAAGAAACATACAGAAAATGATGGTATTGCTCAAGGCTGCTCATACAAAGACAGCAGGTGACAGAATTCAATGCAATTTCCAAACTGCACTGCAACACCTGGACCAAACAAAGAATAGGTATTCAGTACAGATTATTCTACAATAGCAGTAACTACCCAACTACCCAAGCTTTCATTTAGACAAAATTGTTTACCAAAAAAACCTCACTAGAAAAATGTTGCAACATAAATATTGGATCTGGATCTTGACTGACAGAATAGACTTGTCTTGACTGACGTGCCAGACCCAAAATCTCCAGACCGTTTATGCAAAAATCATCCTAGGCAGCAAATCTCACCACAGACCCAAGTTAGTAGGTCAGGAGGCAGAAGCAAGTCGTTTGAAATCTCTCAAATAATCTTTGTACTATTAAACCTACTGAAACATTCTTTTAAAAGATCTTTCAAATATCTTATCTTGATAATAGCTACAAAAATTGAACTATTTTTGAAAATGGGATAATTCAACGGCTAGATCAGTTTTAAAATCAGAATAAACACACCTCTTTCAGAAGTGCGACAAGGGGTGTCATGATGTCTTTTGTCACCATGTCATCGCAGACTTCAAATCCTCCACAAGCACTCAGATTTCTGGGAAAAAAATAAATGCTTTGGATCAGATACAATATCTTCCAGGAATGTTTAAAAAAAAACATGCATTCAGTATTCTTCTCTAAAGGTTATGGTACTTTTTGTTTTGAAATCAATCTGCTTCATCAGTTACTTTAGTCTTCTACCTTCCTAACATAAAAGAATAACTTTGGTGTTGGGAAAAATAAAAATTATTTTCACTTACTTGTCTAGTGTAACTAGAAAGCTTATCTGTACTAAAACATGACTTCTGTCTGGTATTACTCAGTGTAAGATACAACATGAATGTTAACAAGTATTAGCATTACATTTTTGTTCAAATAAAGAAAGCTGTAGGTCTGACTGCAGAATACCAACTCAAAATGATGCTGTCCAATATTTACAAGTCTCTCAAAAAGCCAGCTATGTGCATTGTCTAACTAACCCACCACTCCTACAGTGTCATCAAGACACAAAAGGCCATACTAACAGCATTCAAGTTCTCTATATTTCTTCATACTACTGATTTTTTTTCTTAACATAAGGATGGAAAGCAGCGCATTCCACTGGGAGTAGATAAAATAGTAGTAACTAACTTAAACCCTGCTCCTGACATTAAAGTCTCACGGCAGCCTATTGGAGCAAGAAAAGCCTTTGACTCGGGACTTCAACTGATGTAGGCATACTTACTCAAAACGGAGTTAAAGCAAGAGAGGCTGGCAATCAAGTTCACGGCTTTTAACAGCAAAACCCCACTCTTTTCTTTACCATGCCAGAAATACCTCATTCTAAGTGAATATTAACAATTGCTTACCGGAGAGCACCTGCAGCTGTCTCACGAACAGCTAAACTGTGATCCATCAACAATGGTCCTAAGCATCGGACAACGTCTCTCTGCAGAAAGGCTGGGATTACATGCTTCTGCTGCAACAGCTTGGAAATACTGGCACAGGCAAACTCTCTCACTTCAGCACTTGGATGCTGCAGCTGGGGAGACACAAACAGGGCTGATTAGGGGCGAGGGAAAAGGTAGCTGGAAGTTTTTATTGAGTGAAAAGACTGATCCGCCTTTTGATTTGCAGGCCCAGCACTGCAGCTCCTGTTTTACTGCTCCTGAATGGAATCAAGAGCTTTTAACTTCCATGGAAGTTTATAAATCTTTGCCTGGGTTATGTGTGTTAACTATATGACTAGATAAATACTATTCCAGGTGTTTAACAAGAGAACCATAGTTCAGTCACTGATTTGACACTAGCTGGCACTGGTGAGACCTCATATCTACTTCCAATTAGCACATTTTAAAAAAAATGGACAAAAGTGTGGGGGAAAAATACCATCAAGGAAGTACAACAGACATAACATATGCCACCATAAAGAAAAACTGAAGAATCAAAAAACACAAAAAACCATCATAGTCTTTAGACTAAAAACGTCTGCTTAAAGACAAGAAGCAAGCGTTCTCTACGCCCACCAGACAACACTGACTTGTGCTATTACAGAGGTTTAGGTGTGATGTAAGAATTGCAAACCATAAAAATAATAAAACAGCAGAAGTGCCTATCCTGGAAGGTCATGAAGTTCATTGAAAACCTAAGAGAAAAGATAAACATCTGCTGAAGAGCAGAGTGGAAAAGAGTGGTACCTCAGATCCCACCTTACTGAAACTAACAGAGGTATCTCAGTTCACCCTCACCTGTGCATTTATATATACTTTTTTTAACTCTCTCTCTTTTTTTTTTTTCCTAAAGACTAAACAGGTTAGCCCAGAAGAATAACCAAGCAGTGATTTGTTCAACGAGTTCAGTTAGGTGAAGTGAACAAAGGGGATTTATTTACTTAAAGGAAAACAGATTTTTACTTCTGATTCTAAAGTCACATGCGCAGGAGGAGGTTTAAACGAGTTTTTACCTGTAATACTTAAACCAAAACCAGGAATGTGGCCAACAAGTGGCCAAACCCAGTCTTTTTCAGCATGTTCTATCAGTTATTTCTCAGGTGTGAATCTTGGACTCAGCGCTCTGGCTACCTGTAGGAAAACTCTCCAGTCGGGTAGCCTAAACCCGAGCACTGCAAGAACTGCCTGAAAGCGCCTCCTGGGACGAGGTGCACAGAGCTGCCCCTCGCCCTGCCCCAGGCCCTCCGACACCGTCAGGAAGGAGAAAGAGAGCCCGGACGGGGTGCCGGGCCCGGGGCGAGGGGCAGCAGCTGCCGGC
>NW_009206454.1:13297-13719 GCF_000690835.1 Fulmarus glacialis | reverse complement strand
CCTTCCCCCCTGAGGCAGGGCCCGATCTCCTCCCGCCCCGCAGGACCTGAGCCCCCAGCCCCTCAGGGTGGGAGCTGACAGGACCCCGTCCCTCCCCTGCCCCCGGCCGTAGCAGGGTCTGCGCCCTCCTGCCCCCCGCCAGGACCCCTGCTCACAAACCAGAGCCCCCCCAGCACCGGCTGGGCTAGGCTGGGGAAGGGGCACCAGGAGCCTGCCTACCCTTCCAGGGAGGGAGATTCTCCAGCAGGCTCCATTGCCCTGCTGCAGTCGGCCATTTGCGCTCCTCCTCCTTCCCCCCTGCCTGCAGCAGAGCCAGGCCAAGCTGTGGGGGCTGCTTCCCACACAGCCCCAGACCCCCTCCCGCTGCCCGTGCCTGTGCAGGACTGGGATCCAGCCCAGGCCAGTGACCAGCACCGGGCACA
>NW_009206454.1:4862-13198 GCF_000690835.1 Fulmarus glacialis | reverse complement strand
GACAGCGCACACCCCTCTTCCACGCAGCCTGGCCTTCCTTGCGCTGCAGGATTACGTGACCGTGCGCGCTCGGGGCGTTGAGGAGAGCTGCCAGGGTCTGGGGTCTTTCCTGAGTAGTGTTTTCCTCTGTGGCTATTCTTTACCTGTCTATGGTTTGTTTTTGCAGAACTGGACGAGGGGAATGTCTTACTGTCTCCACTCAGAAAGCCATTTAGATACTGGGCCGATATATGTGCGTGAAAATGGGAAGCTGCACGTGGTAAATCAGGGTGCAAGCGGCATACAGAATGTCACTCCCAAAACAAGACCTTTTAGGCTGTTTTCCAGAGGATTTTCGGTGGAGCTTTGTATGAACAGGGAGGATGATAGGGCAAGGAGGCAGAGGACTGATCATTTCATCTTCACGTACACTAAGGAGGGGAACCTCCGGTACTCGGCCAAGTCTCTCTTCAGCCTAGTGCTGGGTTACATTTCTGACAATGTTGATCACATTGACTCGTTGATTGGTTTCCCAGAGCAGATTGCTGAAAAGCTCTTTTCAGCCGCAGAAGCAAGACAAAAGTTCACAGAACCAGTAACGGGACTGAGAGCTCTACAGAAGTTTACTGAAGCATATGGCAATTTGGTGCTATGTTCATTATGCTTGAGGAATAGGTAAGTGTGTTCAGTAACAAATACCGTCGTCTGCTAGTGCTTTTTGCTAGCACACTTAAAGTTTCCCTTAAATTATTTTCTCTCAAAAATAATTTAAAAAAAAATCTCTTGGGCCTTATGACACCACCTAATTTTAATGAAATGACCTGAGCCTTGGCTTACTCAGCTGCTTGCTTCCGTTTGTCCCATTCCCATTCCCATTTTGACCCAAGTAACAAGCGACAGGACAAGAGGAAGTGGCCTCAAGTTGTGCCAGGGCAGGTTTAGTTTGGATATTAGGAAAAAATTCTTCACTTAAGGGGTTGTCAAGCACTGGAACAGGCTGCCCAGGGAAGTGGTGGAGTCACCCTCCCTGGAGGTATTTAAAAGATGTGGCACTTAGGGACATGGTTTAGCAGTGGACTTGGACAGTGCTAGGTTAACAGTTGGACTCGATGATCTTAAAGATCTTTTCCAACCTGAATGATTCTGTGATTCTATGATTCCTTTCCTACAAGTGCAGCTGCTGGTTTCGTTATAAGATACAAATCATAATACAGGTAACAGACTACATCGTGTTAACTAACGGGATTTTATATGAAGGATTAAACCTGCAACTATTTTTAACATAATAATCAGCATTTCCATAGCAATCTATATGTTTAATGCCTTCTCAGATACTTTATGGGATGTTTTTGCAATTGCTCTTTATAAGCATTTCAATATACTCAGCTGACTGTGCAGATAAAATACACCGTTTATTTACTATGAGCTTGCAATCCTGTTTCATTTTGGGGGCTCAGAAGAAGATACAGTCTTGTAGGTAAGTTATAGGCTTTGAAGTCAGGCAGGTTTTACCTTAGTTTATTGTGGTTCCCATCCCCATATTGAATATGCTTTAATGAGGTTCTGATGAGAGTCCAGCACCAGTTTTTCCATCTTCTCAATGTCCACATTGTCTTTCACTACAAGAGTGTCTTAACAAGCTTAAAACTGGATTATGTTTTTAAAGCCTTGCTCCTACTGAAGTCTTTCCCAGTAATATAACCAGTCTATCTTCTATCTGTACACTTGAAAAAGGGATGGTTTATCCAGTTTAAAATCAAAGTACAGGCATATTCATCTGAAGTGCCCAGGGTGTTTTGAGCACAGTAGGAATGCTTGAGCAGAGGTCCATTATCCTTTGTTTTATCCTTTAAACCTACTCCCTTTTTATCTCTAGTACAGATACTTTTTATGGGCTTAATTCAGAAATTAAGTTACCTCTGGCATCGTTTGACATTACAGGAAGCTGAGTTAAGTACCGAGTCTTTGAAATCCAGGAAGTTATTAAGGCATTTTCTGATGAATCTTATTTCTAAAAGAGCCCACTCTTCTCCTCACAACCCCCTGAGCTAGTAGTATCTCTCAAGAATTGGCTTGCGCTCTGACTATACATACTGCCTTCTGCATAGCTGAGTTGCATGGCAAAGGGATGTGGTGGGGTAGTTTGATAGATATACTTGCAGTGGGAGGATATTAAAGTCCCCTTATTTGCATGGCCAAAGAGGTATTCCTTGAGGGATCAAATTAGTAAGCACCCCTCATTTCAGCAATGAAGATGCTGACCTCGGGGTTTGTCTTGCCATGGGGAATATAAGGTAAATTCAGGAGAGATTAGTGAATTTGGGGCTTGTCTTGCCACGGGGACAATAAGAAATAAACACAAGGGAGATTGGTGAGGTAGTGACTGCTACGTGCTTATTACGGCATATTCGTGCATGCCATTTTTTAGTGGTTTGTTCCGATCTCTAAACCTCCTACTGAATAGTTCCAGCACAGATGTTTGCATGGCTGCGGAGTGAATCAGATCAGGGAACCAATACAGCTAAAAAAATTACCCACTGAGTAACTACTGCCTGAGGTGTAGTCACAGCTCTAGTTGGAGTCCTGCAGGTGTCCTGTAGGACTTTTATCTCTAGTGAAGTATTTTTTTTACGTATATAAAAACTAAAATTTTGTCATTTGGCAAGATATCCTGATACATTTGAAGTAGATTTTAAACCTGGATGAACGTGGGTTTGTCTATACACTTCCTAGATACCGAGAAGGAGCAGTTTGTGAAGTTTTATGGTAAGTAGATTTATGGTAAACTGGAATATATATTTTGCATTATTCTGAAATAATACATTAATAACCTGTAAAGAAGTCCCTAATTGCAATGTTTGCAAGTTGAACTCTTAATTGTTAGTCCAATATTTTGAATCAAAGCAAAACCATGACATTTGTTCAAGGAGAAGACTGGGAACTCAGATGTGGTGTGTGCAGACTGCACACAAAAAGGGACTTAGGACAGCTGGCTAATTTCTGTCAGTTTTCACATAGGTACTTACAAGAAACAACTGCATTATGCTTGTGACACTTGAGGACATAGGACCCTTCTTTTATGCCTGAACACTGATAGCTTTTTGGGTTTTTTTTCCCTTTGCAGATACCTGGTTATCTCTGAAAAGTTAGAAGAAATTAAGTCTTTCCGGGAGCTGACGTGTTTGGATCTCTCCTGTTGTAAACTTGGGGATGAACATGAGCTGCTGGAACACCTCACCAAAGAGGCTCTATCAAGGTACCAATTTCTTGACACATAGCTAAAACCAACACTTTCTTTTCCTATCACTAAGCAGTTCAAAGAATCAGGCTGTGACTTTAAAGGAAGCTTTCACATGTGTAAGTTTGAAGATTTTGGTTGTTTATAAAACCCGTAAAATACAGAATTTATTGTACACAAAGCACATGATCTAAAGCACATACTGAATTGTAAAAGGTCATACAAATGTGCAAGATAATTTACTGTCTCATGTTTTGAAATCAACTTTTTATAATTTCCATTGGCCAGGTAAAAACTGCATCTTAAGCTTTGGGACAGTTTTACACTTTTATTTCCTTTTTTAAGAGGGAACTTTATCAACCAAATTTTTAACCAAACCAGTGTTCCAGATGAAGATTTTTGCAAGCAGTAGGTTGAATATTTAGTTAATTAACATTTCAAAAAAAAAATTTTGTAATTTTGTTTGATACTAAAGATTGAAAAGTAGAAAATTTTGGAAATCAATAGGCAGGATGACTGCTAATTAGGGGATATTATGTTACTATAAGATTTTGGTGCATTTTGCATCAAGGTTTTGTCTTGAAGTGCTCTAGAGAATGTTTTAATGTTATGTTTTTCCCTGTGTTTTGTTCATCTATGTTACACCACCTCATTGCTTTCTTAAAATCATTGCCATACCTCTTACTACATCTGTCCTCTCCCATTTTGCCAAGTATTTTTCTCTTTTTAGTTTCGAGTGGAGTTGCGATTGGCAGCCTTGGTTTAAATAACTTCAGTGTATGAAGAACCTTATTGTCTCTGTTAGCAAATGCTTGTGCTCTAGGATCGGTCTGTCACTGGAACTCTGGGAATAGCTGGTCAAGTAAGCGCTTCTGTTGAGCTAGCAGAGGCACTATAAAGATATTTGTTAGTCCTACTAACCCAGGCTTCTTTCTTGCTACTTTTTACTAACGTTAAAAAAGTAGACTGACAGGTTGGCACAGGAAGACCCCGGTGTTCCGACACAGAGTTTTAGGACATTTTGTAAAACTGTCTAAAATAGTGACTATAAACTATGCGTTTGTATCTCTCCTCCCAGTGTAAAACGGCTTCTCCTGAAAGACAACTCTTTATCAGATGCAGGCCTTCGCAGAATGACAGCACCAGTACGAGTATTGAAAAAGGGACTTGAGAATCTTTTGGTATTAGACTTGTCTTGTAAGTACTTCATGGTTTAATATTAGAAGCAACCTGTATCCTTTCTGATAAAGAGTTTATCCTCCTTAATATTGAAGGAATACAATTAATTTGATGATTCCCATGAGCCAAGTACTCAACTCCCAATTTCACCAACAACTTTCCAGAAGGCACAGGTCATACCTGTAGTCTCAGCCACTTGCTACTTACATAAATATTTCTAATAGTTTGAGAATTGGTATTGTAAATACTTGTATTTTGATCATTAGAGGGAAAAAGTCAGTTTTGACTCACTTTCAAAACATGAAGCATACTACAAAAAAAGGCCAAAGCCCCCTTGTTCCAATATTAGCTTTTGGAACAAATAGTTTCTTGGTATTCTGATCATTTTTCTCCACATCTTGCAACTTAGTTAACTTCACTTGACCTTACAGGTAACCCTAAAATCACAGATGTGGGAATTGGATACCTTCTTTCTTTTAAGAAATTGAATTGTTTGGACATTTCTGGGACAGGTCTCAAGGTAAAAACGCATCTGTCTAAGTTTACTGGACAAGTGTAATCAAATGCTCTTCCCCTCTGACTACTTTATTTCCCTTTTCACTAGGACGTTAATGCCGTCATTAAGCGGATCCAAATGCAGATAGGCCTGGTTCACTCAAAAGTGCCTCTGAAAGAATTTGATCATAGTAACTGCAAAACAGAGGGATGGGCAGAACAGGTATGGGGTTTTAAGTCTGTTTTACTCTCTAGAAATTGTCCTTGTGGAGTATTAAATCACTGAATAGGAAAAAATAAGGGATAGAGTTGTTACCAGTGATATTTCTGTAAATTTTACAAGAAACATTTTAACTCCTTCAAATGTTATTTCAGACAGTTTTGCAGTGGGAGCAGGCAGTTATGGAGGCCATCAAGCCACAAGACAACTTGAGATCCAGAACGGCAGCTCTGCACTTCTGTACGTAACTGCATAGAGACCACATAGTTTATTTGTTTTCTTTTCTACAAGGAATATTTTCATACTTTTTTTTTTTTTTAGTACAAATAGCATCTCAGGTGTGCAATTTAAGCCATTTGTGTAACTGCATCAATGTGTTTGAGTTTTTTCATTTGTTAGACGGCTGGATAACTCTTAAAGTACAGCATGCTTAGGGCAACATGTAATAACTGAGTTTTCTCCTTAAAATTCTGAGTCCAAAATACAAATGTTATTTTTCCCTATGCACATTTCAGCAAAGCAGTCAGGATTCCAGACTGGCTTGGCCAAAACAATTTGCAACGCAAGTATGCATTTTACAGCATAATTCTGTTTTTCCCAAAATCTAAACTTGATTTTTTTTTTGTAGATGGCAAGACACACAGGATAGAGGAAGTAGTCAAATGCAAGCTGGTGGAGGCAGAAACAAAAGCATCTGGAAACTTGCAGTTTTATAAGGAAAAAGTTCAAAATTGCCATTTACCTTTGAAAAAGGAGGTTGCAGGCAGCCATGAATTAAAGAACAATAAAAAAAGAGCTTTGGCTGAACAAGAGAGAGGAAGGACTTCCAAACAGAAGCATCTGTGCCTCACTGTGGAGGACTGGGATTTGTTAAATACCTACTGAGTCAGAAAGAAGTGGGTCTTTTGTTTGTTGTTTTCTTGCTGATGGCAGAATTTAGACATACTGAGAGGGAGTAACAAAGGAGACCAGTATTGTTAAATCTGGTTGCTGTGATATGCTTGTGGGTAACCTATGCTTGGGGAGGAACAGAGGCAAGGAGAAGGTTGGTGATACTACTGTATATTTTCAATACATAATAATTTTTTCAAATAAAGTTTTTGTTGTCATCCTTAACGAATTCTTCTGACATAGATATCATTCACAAAAATAGCTGGTCCTATCCCTTCTCCTCTCTTACCTCCTGAGGGGCAGAAGACTAATCACTGCAGCTCATCTGAAATGAAGCTGCACTGTGCTTGTCAAGTGCCCTGGGACTTTAATAGTCCTGTAGAACATAAACCTCAGCCTGTAAGCACCAGGCTGCGCTGGTAGAGCTCTGACAAAGGGAAGAAGCAAAGAGGATAAGCACAGGCCCCAGGGGAGGGAGGCAGAGAGACAGGAACCCCTCAGTAACAGTTCTTGCAGAAATCCAAAGTAGAACAGAAGTCCCCTATCTCTCTCAGTTTAGCCCAGGAAATGAAAGCTGAAACTGGGTTACTGTAGAGATTAGACTCTGCAGTTGTAATACATTCTCCCTTACAAGCAAATTCACTGCATTTGAGAGCATTCTGTGGTTTAAAAGCTGTTCTCATATTGCACGCCTGCGATATACTGACTGTACTTACCCATCTAAAAACATTCAGGGAAGTGTTCACAGAATTATACCTATTTGCTGTAAAAAACCTAGATACTCAGACTCATTCTGTGTTGGTCTGTCAGAAGCCAGGAGTAGAGCCGAAATGCTGCAGGTGTGTTTATCATTGAATTCCTGCCCTGAGTGTTTCTATCAAAACTGGCTGAGGTGCACAGTGCCTGTGGGTTGGGCACTGTGACCGTCATTGTGCTCTTAGGTCTACAAGGCCAAGAATTTACTACAGATTTTCTCTACTAGTGCTTATTTAGAGGACAGCTTCCTTCTATACAGTTGTTTGCCATAATTCAGCGACAAGAAAAGCAACACATCCTTGGAAATCGTGAAGAGGCCAAGAAAAGAAAGCTCACTTCAAAAATGCATAAAGCGCTAAACCCCTTTCTCTCTTTGTTCTTTTATTGCTGAATTTTACTCAAAAAAGGACTATACACAAACAACACAAGCATACTTGCATTCAAGCCCTACATTTTTTCCCAGAAACTCAAGGCTATTAATAGCTTCCACTGACGACTATATCAGCCCTCTGCTGAGAAAAATAATGGCACAAACAGAGACTTCACAAAACAGCATCTCAACAGGGGGAAGATGACCGTGGCACTCAAGTATAATCCTCCTCCTGCAGCTGGCTTCTGGTTCAACAGCCACCACAGATTTCTTTTGCTAGCCCTTCCACAACTGTGGAGATCTGCTAATCCGACCGTGGAGAGATGCACGTCTCAGAGAATTGTATACTCCATTTCACATCGGTAAAGCAGCTGGGAGCTGATGGCTTGAGCCGGAAAATAGGCCCATCGTGATTTGACATGAACAGTCTGCCCAGGTCACAGGCTTGTTGGTAAAATAATACAGTACATCTTTCCTTTTCAAAAGAGGTGTTGTAGAGCACTGTGTTTCTTATGTTCTCCATCCCTGGTACAATTATTCCTTTCCTTAGGTTTCTTTCTGACCAGCACACTTCCTCTTTTAAACACACCATTGTGTAAATTTTATCCTAGGAAGACTTAGGCACACTTACCACTATGTCCTCAACCCACTGATCTCTGTTTATTGCTCTCTGTAAGGCATAGAGCCTCTGCTGACCAGGAACAAGGCAGTAAGTAAGAAAACTACAGGAGGAGGCTCCCCCTGAAATAGATAGACTCAGCCAAGTGCCTGCTTAAACTGCCCACTGCGTCCCTGGCTGTCTCCAGGCTGGCTTCTGAGTCTTTCTGCCCATGGACTGCTGCTTCCCGTGTCTCTCTTGGCTAGTGTCTTCACAGGTGTAAATCCAGAGCAGGGTGAGTCCCCAGTTCCTCTCTTCTTCTAACCTGAGGCCATTAATCACAGCTCTGGCCTCCCCGGAGCGCTCACTGGGAACCGATACAGGGACATCAGTCGGATAGAAGCCCTGGGGCTCTACCCTGCAGGTACCAGGTCGGTCAGCTCCTCCGACACCAGTAAACCTTTACTGGCTATCTTAGATGCAGAGATCACATTGCTGACCCCATTTCTTTGTGGTTCAGCTCAATTACAAAGCTGCTTAGGAGAGGAGAGTGCATTTGGTTTCCTCTTTGGAGCCAGGGATATCCTCTATGCCCCCTACAACTCCCTCC
>NW_009206454.1:572-4831 GCF_000690835.1 Fulmarus glacialis | reverse complement strand
GCTGAAGGAGAGAGAAGGTGGCACAAGAATTGTTCCTGCCTTAAGCCAGGCATTTGCCTTCTTTATCATGTCCCGTGATAAAGTAAGAATTCCCAGATCCCAACATCGTCCCCATCCAGCCAAGGCAAGCCACCACTTGACCTCTGCTGCAGTGGAGACGCAGCCTTCCACATAGCAAGCACAAACGTCCGACTCCCCATGCTCACAGGTTGCGTGCCCAGACCCTTTCCTCTTCGCCCTCGAGAGCATCTTATAACTTGGCAGAAGTGAGCTGTGGCAATGACCAACAAAGATTGGACTGGGAGAATACAGCAGTTGTCATATGGGTCAGCCTAACCAGCATCCTCTTACCGACCACAGCAAACATCGGAGGCTCCAGAAAGTCATGGCTGTCCCAGTATCTTTGATCCAGAGCAAATTTTTTTTTTACCAATCATATTGGCTGAGCCCTATGCTGAGGGGGAAGGTTTCTGTATTTTTTTAACAGCTGATTAGTTCAATCCTTACCAACTACAGTTGTTCTGTTATCCATATATAATTCCCATCATGAGGGATGAGATTCTTCTTCCCCTTCTCTCCCACCTTTCTTTGACCGCTGCCCTGTAGAAGTGTGCAGCAGTTGTAGCCCGCCTGCACCCTCCCAATGCAGAGAGCTTGTTGCGCGTCCTCCCACTTCAAAGCCAAGAACAGGCAAACAGTCTGTGGCTGAACACTGTCTGAATCGGAAAGGAGCTCTTCTTCCCCAGGAGAGAGAGGCTGCCCGGTAGCGCTGCCTCTGAATCACCCCTCCTTGAGCTCCTCCTAAGAAATGCTGCGAGACTTCCTCATTGATTGCCCCAAAACATACTTTGCGGTAACAAGAGGAACAACAGCAACTACAATAAACCAGGCTTTAGGTACCAACCCCAACTCAGCCTCGTTGAAGCGTTAGCTGTCTATGACTCTCCGGCAAAAATGTACATCTCTATTTCAGGCTTTGATTGAGGCTGGAAGCTTGCAAGTGCGAAATGTCTACCTAGAAAACTTGCAACCTCTCTTCTGAGCTGCAGCACTGAATGCACTGCGGTAATGTTTTACAGGCATGGAGAAAGCAAGCCATCCATCCTAGGCAGGCGTGGAGAAGGACAGGTTATTCAATGCGGCTTTAAAAGTTTCCCGTAGTACCAGTTCCATTATGCAGAGTTTTGCCATCTCATTCCAGGTGAAGTATGAGTCAGAATACAGGAAAGCTATTTTTAAAAGATCTTGCAGATCTACAGCTGTATCCCAGCTACAGATTAGAAGAAACATTCACCATTGATACAAGTCATGGTGACATGCTGAGCTGCAGATCACAGGACAGAGAAGAAATATGTGAACAGGGTTTTATTTTTAAAGATATATGACCTGGGATGGTGGTGAGAAGAATACTGCCTGATGTTTATTTTGAGCCTAGAAAAGTAAGGGGACTTGCTGTAAATGTGGGTTTTTCTCAGAGACAATGTTTTAGACACAGATGAGATTTTCAAAGGAGCAGAGAAAGACCGCATCTTTCTTAAATTTCAGTGACACGTCCATATCTATATCCTGAGGACTGCTTTGAAGGTTTGGCTGACTGATCCTGCTCTGCTGGCAGAGGAACGGAACGAGCAACGAACAGATCCTGTGTCATCCCACACCGCCCCGGGAGCAGCTGCAGCACTTGGTTTTCTGCTGCTCTCTCCTCCAAGGCTGTGACTTTTTTTTCTCCTTTCATTGCCAACTTCAGTGCAAACTCATCCCAGCCCCACGGCTGTTCTCAACCTGCTGAGCTGCTGCTCCAAAACTGCACAGCCCTGAGAGAAGTACATTTCATATACGCACTGGTTCCCTGCCCCTGCCCTGTAGGGACAGCTATGCGGTCATAGGGACACGGTGATTTATCTCCACAAACCCTGAAACCTCCCCACTTCAGTTTTCCTTGCTATTATGCTCTCCACGTTGGCCTTCATGGTTTGAGAAGAGCATGGGGGGTGGCTCAAGCAGCAGCTCCTCAGCGTGTCACCTTCAGTGCCGGGTTCCCGAGGAAGCATCCTGAGAGCATCAGCGCAAGAGCCTTCAAAGCTGCGGCTGAAACCATCTGCAGACGTGCTCTGAACACAAACACAGGCTTCTCCTCCTGCTCACGAGGATCAGGAGTGTGAAGACGTGTCAGAGGGAAATGCTAACCCAAGGGCTAGAAAGGCTCACCTCACTCAGCTCCTGCTCTTTAGGATAGTCCTCAATGTACCTTCATCTGGCTGCCTGCAAAGGCACCAGCATGTCCATACAGGAGAAGCCCCTTGCCCAGAGTTGGCCAGACACGGGCATCTGTGTTGGCAGCAGCTGGTAACAGTCTCCAGCCTGCACACAACCCATTGAGCTATCGAGGCAATGCTGCAAGACAGTGCTCTGCCCATGTAGAAAGGACGACAGGAGAACCTGTGAAGGTGTCCCACAGCCTGCAGCATGGGCTGCCGTAGGCTAGAAGCGCAGCACTTCATCCCTGTTCAGTGTCACCGCATGCCAGTCAGAGCGCTGCTGCTGAGATGAGATGCTGATGAGAGCTTGCTTGGGTTGGAGCTTCCCAAGAGGGTGGCAGAGCACGAGGACACCAAGGTTTAAAGGTGACGATGCAGGAAGGACCCTGCAGTCTCCAACCCTCCTGGGTGCCAAGACTTCACGGTCTGCAGATATACTCATCGGACCAGCTGAGGCAGTGCTGGACGCCATCCCGGCACAGCCTCCTGGGGACGCAGGAGCAGTACTCGTAGAGCACAGGGCTGCAGCTCCACCACTCCGACCCGCATGGGGGGCAGGTGGCCACTGGGAGGGGTGGAAAACAGGGAACAGAAATGCTTTTGCTGCACTGACCCCTTATCTCCCTTCTTTAGATGAGTAGCTACCCTTTCATCTCTGGCAGCTACTGAAAAGCTACTGGTGATGACCCTGAGTCTGTGAACTCACCAAAGAGGACACTCACTTGATGCTACTTGTGGGAGACAACCAGGGAGCGTGACATTGCGATGACCTTTGTGGCAGACATGCCATCCTGAGAGGAACAACTAGATGTAATTTATTTTTTTAGCAGGCTACTCTAGAGAAAGCTACTGATACAGGCAGGTCTCGCCTGCGGTTCAAAACCACGGGGGTCACTTAGGAACAATCCTGCTGCTCATTTTAGCGAGAGAAGGATCTAGATGGCTTTGAAGCTGCTGAGGCACACTCAGTCCCCCCAGCTTAGAGACGTACCCATCTCCTGACCAACAACCAAAGGCCAGTTTGAACGATCGCTGCTGCCTACAGCGATGCACCGCCATGAAACTGCAAGCCGCAGAGGAGGAGCAACTTCTGGGGATGGGAGCAAAGCGCAGAGCCTTTCCCCTCGTGGCTGCCACCAGGCTTTGTCACAGAGCCCTTGGCAGCTGATGGGATGGAGCCTGCACGGTTCATACTCGCGTCCTATCCCAGCTATTTTGTGTTTTAGAGGTGGATGCCAGCCTCCCGGCATTTCCAGCAGCATCAGTGAGCGCCACACCCTTACAGCCTATTTCAATCCATCAGCAGAAAAGACCTCTTGCCCAACAGTAGCCAGAAAAGAGACTTACAGCTGCCCATCTCGTCAGAGCAGTCTCCGCAGTTGTTCATCCCATTACACCTCTGATCGGCATAGACCCAGTACGCGGGGTTACTGCAGCGGAAAACCAGGTATCCCGGAAGGCTGCGGGGCAAGTCACCTGCAAGGGCGGACAGACAGGACACGTGCTCAACTCCACCGGGCACGGACACACCGTCTGAAACAGGGACGGCAGCTACCGAAGGCTGCTGTCATGGGGGGTCTGTCGGTCCTTCCCCATGCGGTGTCAGGGCACAAATGATGCCGCAGACAGGGAAGCTGCGGTTTGAGAGGGAAAGGGATGCTCATGGCTGAGCCAGAAGCAGAGGCTGGGTGTCCCAAGCTTCTGCTTTAATGAGTTTTTTTCCAGGGTAACCAGACAATAAATTAACCATGTAGGCATGCAGCTTAACCAATGGAGGAAAATAGCATTATGGTTAAAAAAAAAAAAAACAACCAAGGAAGATCAGAGGAGCTTGGAGTCTTTGATTCCTGGCACTCCCGCTGGGTTTTGGGCAGCACAGTCTCTCTGCATCTGCCCTACAAAGGATCTACCAGGCTTATCTGCTCTCGTATGTGTCCGGAAGCACGGAGCAGGATGAGGGACTGCTCTGTCTCACAACAGGAAGACCAACACGGGGAGGAC